>NC_057797.1:204415508-204715508 GCF_018294505.1 Triticum aestivum
CCACCGCCGCCCCACACCCGCGCCGCCGCCGCACCTTACCGCCGCCGCCCCACACCCCGCGCCGCCGCTGCACCTTGCCCACGCCGTCGCCCTACGCCGACGCCGCCGGAGCCCCGTTCACCGGAGACCTCGCCAAGGTTGCCCCGCGCTACATCAATTCTTTTTCTCGGATCGTTTTCTTCTAATCGTTCCGATTCTTTTCTTCTCTAAACCGTTCCGGTTTTCTAGATTAGTTTTTCGATCGGTTTTTCTTCTCCGAAACCCTAGATCGGATTCGTTTTCTTCTCCGATTTAGTTGCCTTTGGACCGTTCGCCGGACCGTTCGTCCTAACGAACGTGATCACCGGATTCTTCTAGGTTAACGACGTCCGTTCGTTTAACCGTTCTTCTTTTTCTTTTCGTCGGATTTATTCCGCGATCGCGATCTCAGATCCGATCTTCTTCCTAGTCTATTTTTCCGCTCGTTTATCGGAATCAGGTGATTCAAGCGCCTGGAGTTTCGTCTCGAAACCGCCGTTCCGTCTAATCAACTTGAACAAGCTTTTGCTACAGTAAAATTTTGACCTAGTTTCAACTTGCTAGAACCGAGTTGTTTTCTTCCGCCGTTTGTTTTTCGTTCTTTCTTGCAACCGGAGTTCTTAAGTTGAACTACCTGGTTCGTTCTCTTGTTCGAGTTTTACCTGTGCATTAGATGAGTACTTATTGTATGCTTGTTGTTTGTCTGCGATAGATTACCCGGATTGCGCCGCTTGTTACTTCGAAACCCTAGGACTCGCGGATCATCAGCAAGGCAAGTAACACTTTGATCATACCTTTTCTACAACCCATGTTTTATTGCATTAGATCAATCCTCTCACACTGCATGATTTGGATCTCATTAAACTGTGGGATGGGAAGTAGATGAGGTAGTACCTATTACCTGTATTATTATGAAACCTTTGGGAGTTACTTCTACGTTTGCTTATTATGCCATGCTATGCTAGTAGACGTGGATTGGGTGAGTGATATCCATGACAGATGTGAGATTGATAATTTTAATGGTTTATCTAAGGTGGCAACTTAAACACACATCTGGGTGGATTGAGGCACCTGATGTCTATCAGGACTTGCCTGTTTTTTTGGACCGCCACCCAGGCTCAAAGGGATCATAAGATAATTCATGCTAGAAACTTCCGTGTGCAGCCACATGCTACTATGGGCTCTGGCATAGTTGACTAAGTTGTGCGAACTCTTACGGGGTGGACTAGCAGATGTAGGGGATGTAGGTGTACCGGTCTACCCCACATGTAAGGTGCTAGTGCTTCTGAAAGACTATGTCTCGGTCATCCGTTTCTCAAACACCATGTAGTGCGAGAAAACAAACGGAGGCGATCGAGTCATGTGGGGAAAAGTGCGCAAACCTCTGCAGAGTAACAAACTAATCATGATTAGCCGTGTCCCCGGTTATGGACAACTTGAGTATCTAGTACTTGAATATCGATGTGAATCTCAACATGTTACTTCTAATTAATGTTATTGGGTTTTAATTACTTTTAATTGGGATTGAGAATGCTGTCAACCATTCTCAATGTTTCACAACCACCATGATAGTAAATAAAATTTATTCCTTTGCAGTAGGGAAAAATTGGCTTTACGCAAAACTGTAACCATAGAGCTTTCCACCAGCCATATATGCATGTAGTATAGCTGTTTCATTCCATTACTCTCTATGTGTTACTTTGCCAGCATATTCCATGTGCTGACCCGTTTTCGGGCTGCAACGTTAATGTTGCAGACTTTTCAGACGACGATTGAGGTGTTTTAGGTCGTGGTTCTATACTCAGTGATGCCGCTGGAGTTGATGGACCCATTTATCTTCCAAGTCTTCCGCTGTTATCTTTATAATATGGCCTTAAGCCATATTTATTGTAATAAGTTCTTTTTGAGCCATCGATGTAATAAGTGTGTGATTGCAACTCTGCTATAAAACCTCGATGTACTGTGTGGTGTCAGCATTACTGATCTAGGGATGACACCGTAGCACAGTAGACGTGATCCATTCGGGTCAGGTCGCTACAGAGATGGTATCAGAGCACACGCTGACTGTAGGACACGACCACTAAGTTAAAGCCATAGATCACCCTTCTCTTCTCATTTTCTAACTCCTCATCTTTTCTACTCTATTAGGATGACGCACGCGAAGATTAAGTACGCTCAACCAGATGAAGGCACACCTTTTGGATTGCATCTGAAGGAAGTCACCAAGTACCTGAACATTGGATCACCAAGCTTCACGGGAACCTTCAACGCCACTCTGCCTGAAGAGGAGCGCTGGAAGATTCAAGCTCACGTTCCGGGAAGAACATTCGCGCCAATCACGAAGCCCATAGATAGTGTTTTCAATGCACCAACCTGGAGTCTAGGAAGGAGCATGGCCGCTCATATCACCATAGGACGCATTGGAGAAGTTTATCAAGAAGACCTCAAGGACGCTATCTACCAAATTTGCGGACGCCGAGATGAACAATGGGAGTTAGTCAGCACCAAGAAGGATAGATCCATTGCATCTTTCATCCAGGAGTTAAACCAGCACATTCGACGCCACGAGAACCAGATGTGCAATGATATGGTAGAGTTGAAGAATGCGAAGGCAAGGATCATCGAGCTAGAAGGAGAACTGAAGTCTACACGCAAGGACTACATGGACGAGATCGTAGCTCTAGCAAGGCACAATGGCGATCTTAAGCAGGAGATTGAAGAACTCAAGAGCAAGTTAGCATCCCAGGAGGACGACGAGTACGTCGCATGTCCGGACAACTACATCATCATCGACGACACCGATTCGGATCCAAGTGAACCCGACTTTGAAGACGAAGCTGGAGCAGATATCATGGAGTCTTCCACCGGTTCAAATTTCTAGATGACCACCAGATAGTAGTAGTATTCCCCCATGTAAACACATTATAGTCGAGCACTTTTGCGATAGTTAGACCGTTTGTAAGCCCTTGTTTGATTGATTGAAGTGATTCTGTGTGCTTTTGCCTCATGTGCATATGGGTAGTGTTTTCCCTTTAGACCCCCTCTATTCTTAATTCTCGTCTTTTCTAAACCCTCAGATGCCTCCGAGACGTGACAATGGATTTCCACCGGAGCTCACTCAGTTGATCCAGCAGCAGAATCAATTGATGCAGATGTTAGTTCCAGAACCAGCAGAACAACAACAACAACCCACCACCACCACCTGTTGACCACTTAGCCCGTTTTCTTAGGCTGAATCCGCCGGTGTTTTCCAGTAGCACCGAGCCGATAGTAGCAGACGACTGGCTCCGCAAGATAGGAAGGGAGTTGACCACTGCAGGATGCACGGATGGTGAGAAAGTGAAGTTTGCCGCACACCAGCTTGACGGACCCGCGGCAGCATGGTGGGAGAATTTCACAGCCACTTACCCAGTTGACACTGTCACATGGGATCAGTTTCAGCAAGCTTTCCGCACTGCCCATGTTTCAGCAGGAGCTATGGCCATAAAGAAGCGTGAGTTTCGCAACTTACGCCAAGGAGGAAGGACTGTTGGCCAGTATGTGGAAGAGTTTAGTAAGCTAGCCCGTTATGCCCCAGATGACGTTGCTACGGATGCAGCTAAGCAGGAGAAGTTTCTGGAAGGATTGAATGATGAACTAAGCATGCAGTTGATGGTAGCAAGTTTCAACAACTACCAGGAGTTGGTAGATCGTGCCATCATGATTGAAGGGAAGCAACAGCAGATTGAGAACCGTAAGAGGAAGTATGGACAGGGGAAGTATAACTCTGGAGCCCAGCAGAAGCCCCGTTTTACCCCTAAACCGGGATTTAAGTTTCAGCACACCCATGGAGGAGGTAGCTCGCACAACCATAATGGCCACAAGAATGGTAATGGGAATGGAGGAAGCAACGGCCAGAACCGAACCACCCCATCGACCCCAACCAAGAGAGACCTGAGTCAAGTCACCTGTTTCAAGTGTTCGAAGACCGGACATTATGCCAATGAATGTCCTGAAAGCCAGAATGGAAATGGCAATGGAAGCTCTGGGAAGAAGCCGAACCCTTTCAATAGGGGACAGGTGAACCACGTTAATGTGGAGGAGATTGAAGATCAGCCCGATGCAGTAATCGGTAAGTTTTTGGTTAAGTCATTTACTGCACTCGTTCTTTTTGATACTGGTGCATCGCATTCATACATATCAAGGGGATTTGTGGAAAAGTATAGCCTGCCCACTAGGATTCTTAAAACACCTATGCTAGTAAGCTCGCCAGGAGCAGAATACATGGCCAGACAAGGATGTTTTCAAGTACCATTAAGTATAGGAAGGCATGTATTCCCAACGGATTTAATTATTCTGGAATCCCAAGGTCTGGATGTGATTCTTGGTATGGATTGGCTGTCGATGTATGGAGGAAACATCGATTGCGCCAGTAAGACAATTTTGCTTACCACACCAGAAGGAAGAAGGATCAAGTATGTATCCCGGCATGTGCCAAACAGGACACAAGTGAATTGCCTAACAGGAGTTGTGCAGGAGGAAGTACCAGTGGTAAAGGATTTTCCTGATGTATTTCCTGAGGAATTACCAGGCATGCCACCGGATAGAGACATTGAGTTTTTGATTGAGTTATTGCCAGGTACAGGCCCAATATCGAAGCGACCGTACCGGATGCCAGCAAAGGATTTGGTGGAAATTAAGAATCAGATTAAGGAGTTATTGGATAAAGGTTACATTCGCCCAAGTTCTTCGCCTTGGGGATCACCCGTACTTCTAGTGGAAAAGAAGGATGGATCATTAAGGATGGTTGTAGATTATCGGGGATTGAATGAAGTAACCATCAAGAACAAGTACCCACTGCCAATGATCAACGATCTGTTTGATCGATTGCAAGGAGCTAAAGTGTTTTCCAAGATCGATTTGCGATCAGGGTACCATCAGTTGAAGATTCGAGAACAGGACATACCTAAGACAGCATTCACCACAAGATATGGATTGTATGAGTATACTGTTATGTCATTTGGATTGACTAACGCACCTGCCTATTTTATGAACCTGATGAACAAAGTGTTTATGGAGTTTTTGGATAAGTTCGTCGTAGTGTTCATTGATGACATCCTAGTTTATTCAAAGAATGAAGAGGAGCATAAGGAACATTTGCGTTTGGTTTTGGAGAAACTAAGGGAACATCAGTTATACGCCAAATTCAGCAAATGTGAGTTTTGGTTGAAGGAAGTTGGATTCCTCGGACACGTTATATCCGGAGAAGGTATAGCAGTTGACCCCACAAAGGTTGAGACCGTAACCGAATGGGAAGCACCAACAACAGTTGGAGAGATCCGGAGTTTTCTTGGACTCGCAGGATACTACCGGAGATTTATTGAGAATTTCTCAAAGATTGCGAAGCCTATGACGGAGTTGTTGAAGAAGGATACTAAGTTCAAATGGACTGAGGAGTGTGAGGCTAGTTTCCAGGAGTTGAAGAAACGATTGGTTACCTCACCGGTATTGATTTTGCCAGATCAGACCAAGGATTATGAGGTGTATTGCGACGCTTCACGTCGAGGACTTGGAGCAGTGCTTATGCAGGAAGGGAGAGTTGTTTCGTATGCATCACGACAACTGAAGCCTCATGAGTTGAATTATGCCACGCATGATTTGGAGTTAGCAGCCGTAGTGCATGCATTGAAGACGTGGAGACATTTCCTCATTGGAAATCATTGTGAGGTGTACACGGATCATAAGAGTTTGAAGTACATTTTCACTCAGAAGGAGTTGAACCTCCGACAAAGGAGATGGTTGGAGCTCATCAAGGATTATGACATGAGATTGCATTACCATCCCGGAAAGGCTAATGTAGTAGCTGACGCATTGAGCCGTAAGAGCCATGTCAATACCCTAGTGACGGGGAAAATACCAAAGGAATTAGCAAAAAACCTTCGTGAACTAAGCTTAGAAATAGTTCCGAGAGGCTATGTAGCAGCATTGGAGATTCAGTCAACATTGATGGATAAGATCAGAGAAGCTCAGAAATCTGACAAGGAGATTGCTGCTATAAAGGAGAAACTGAGCGAAGGAAAAGCAAAGGGATTTAGTGAGGATGAGCACGATACCTTATGGTTTGAGGACCGTGTTTATGTGCCCAATGACCCGGAGATCAGGAAGTTGATTTTGCAGGAGGCACATGATTCACCGTATTCGATTCACCCAGGGAATACCAAGATGTATTTGGATTTGAAGGAAACATTCTGGTGGACCGGAATGAAGAAGGATATTGCAGCGTATGTAGCAGTTTGTGACGTATGCCAGAGAGTAAAAGCAGAACATCAGAAGCCAGCAGGATTGTTACAACCATTGCCGATACCCGAATGGAAGTGGGATAAGATAGGCATGGATTTTATCACAGGGCTACCCAGCACAAAAGCCGGATATAACTCGATATGGGTAGTAGTTGATCGTCTGACGAAGGTAGCACATTTCATTCCAGTTAAGACCACTTACACCAGTGCTAAGTTGGCAAAGATATACATGACTAGAATCGTTTGTTTGCATGGAGTTCCGAGGAGTATCGTATCAGATAGAGGAACCCAATTTACCTCAAAGTTTTGGAATCAGTTGCATGAAACTTTAGGAACCAGACTAGAGTTCAGTACAACTTTTCATCCGCAGACAGATGGACAGACCGAGAGAGTCAATCAGATTTTGGAAGATATGCTGAGAGCTTGTGCACTAGATTATGGATCAAGTTGGGACGAAAACTTACCGTATGCGGAGTTTTCTTATAACAACAGTTACCAAACCAGTTTGAAGATGGCCCCTTTCGAAGCTTTATACGGAAGGAGGTGCAGGACACCGTTGTCATGGAACGAAGTTGGAGACCGTCAATTCTTTGGACCAGATTTGATTAAGGAGTCTGAACGGAAGGTTAAGTTGATTCACGATAGGCTCAAGGTAGCCCAGTCCAGGCAGAAGAGCTATGCAGATTCTAAACACAAGGAGACAGTTTACGAAACCGGAGACAGAGTTTACCTTCGAGTATCCCCACTTCGAGGAGTTAAGCGCTTTGGAGTTAAGGGAAAGTTAGCACCGCGTTTCGTTGGACCGTTTAAGATCTTGAAACGTATGGGAGAAGTCGCGTATAAGTTGGAATTACCAGAAGGACTGTCAGGAGTTCATGATGTATTCCATGTTTCTCAGCTGAAGAAATGTCACGCCGAGATGGCGGAGGTACCGCTAAGAGATACAGTGCCATTAGAAGCGATTCAGTTAAAGGATGACCTAACATATGAGGAGAAGCCAGTCAAGATTCTCGATGTTGCCCGTAGAGTTACTCGCAACAAGGTTATCAAGTTTTGCAAAGTTCAGTGGAACCACCACTCAGAAGATGAAGCCACCTGGGAGAGAGAAGAAGATTTGCTCAAAGACCACCCTCACCTATTTTCTAGCCAACCCGAATCTCGAGGGCGAGATTCATCTTAAGGGGGGTAGGTTTGTAACATCCCAAATTTTCAATTTGGAATGTTATACACTAGATCATATGCATATCATATTTTCTTGCATTTTGGTTGATCCTAGAAATTTCACGCAACTCAAGGACCCTCGGAGAGAGTTGGAGATTTCGTTATTTTCATATTTGAGAGTTCTCTTGAATTTTGAAAATAGGATCATTTGATTTATTTATTTTATCTTCAATAATTTTTCCGGTGTCAAAATATATGAGAGAGGGAATAATATGACTTTCCCAAATTTAGGAAAAATGAAGATATAATAAATAGATCAATTTTGCTTTCCGGTGTTTATTTGCATTTTATTTGGATAGGGAAAAATGCGCGTTTTCAAAAATTGCATTTTAGGTCCGGAGAAAAGTTCATTTTGTTCGGCTCATTTTTAGGAGTCGGGGAAAACTTACTTTAGATTTTTCGGAGTTCGTTTAGATCCCTTTTTGTTTTTTTTCTGCGCGAGGAAACTATTTAAAAAAAAAATTTGAGCAGTGCCTTGGGCCAAAGGCCCAAGCCAAGACACCTACCGCCGCGCTCCCAGGCGCCACGCGCCGAGCCAGGAGCCGGTCGGCCGCCGCCGCCTCTTGCTAGGACCGAATCCTTTTAGGATTCTAGGGCGCCCCCTTGTCCCCTTTCCTTATTCCGTTTATTTTCTAGATCTTTCCTACTCCTATTCTAATTCCTTGTCCTCTACCCCAAGTAAACCCCTCCCCTCCCCAATATAAATACCCAAGCACCCCCCCTCTAAACACATCAAATCAAAGCTCTCCACCACACCGCGCCTTGCGCCGCACCTTACCGCCGCCGCGCCGCCGCCCCACACCCGCGCCGCCGCCGCACCTTACCGCCGCCGCCCCACACCCGCGCCGCCGCCGCACCTTACCGCCGCCACCCCACACCCCGCGCCGCCGCCGCACCTTGCCCACGCCGCCACCCTACGCCGACGCCGCCGGAGCCCCGTTAACCGGAGACCTCGCCAAGGTTGCCCCGCGCTACATCAATTCTTTTTCTCGGATCGTTTTCTTCTAATCGTTCTGATTCTTTTCTTCTCTAAACCGTTCCGGTTTTTGTAGATCAGTTTTTCGATCGGTTTTTCTTCTCCGAAACCCTAGATCGGATTCGTTTTCTTCTCCGATTTAGTTGCCTTTGGACCGTTCGCCGGACCGTTCGTCCTAACGAACGTGATCACCGGATTCTTCTAGGTTAACGACGTCCGTTCGTTTAACCGTTCTTCTTTTTCTTTTCATCGGATTTATTCCGCGATCGCGATCTCAGATCCAATCTTCTTCCTAGTCTATTTTTCCGCTCGTTTATCGGAATCAGGTGATTCAAGCGCCTGGAGTTTCGTCTCGAAACCGCCGTTCCATCTAATCAACTTGAACAAGATTTTGCTACAGTAAAATTTTGACCTAGTTTCAACTTGCTAGAACCGAGTTGTTTTCTTCCGCCGTTTGTTTTTCGTTCTTTCTTTGCAACCGGAGTTCTTAAGTTGAACTACCTGGTTCGTTCTCTTGTTCGGGTTTTACCTGTGCATTAGATGAGTACTTATTGTATGCTTGTTGTTTGTCTGCGATAGATTACCCGGATTGCGCCGCTTGTTACTTCGAAACCCTAGGACTCGCGGATCATCAGCAAGGCAAGTAACACTTTGATCATACCTTTTCCAACCCATGTTTTATTGCATTAGATCAATCCTCTCACATTGCATGATTAGGATCTAATTAAATTGTGGGATGGGAAGTAGATGAGGTAGTACCTATTACCTGTATTATTATGAAACCTTTGGGAGTTACTTCTACGTTTGCTTATTATGCCATGCTATGCTAGTAGACGTGGATTGGGTGAGTGATATCCATGACAGATGTGAGATTGATAATTTTAATGGTTTATCTAAGGTGGAAACTTAAACACACATCTGGGTGGATTGAGGCACCTGATGTCTATCAGGACTTGCCTGTTTTTTTTGGACCGCCACCCAGGCTCAAAGGGATCATAAGATAATTCATGCTAGAAACTTCCGTGTGCAGCCACATGCTACTATGGGCTCTAGCATAGTTGACTAAGTTGTGCGAACTCTTACGGGGTGGACTAGCAGATGTAGGGGATGTAGGTGTACCGGTCTACCCCACATGTAAGGTGCTAGTGCTTCTGAAAGACTATGTCTCGGTCATCCGTTTCTCAAACACCATGTAGTGCGAGAAAACAAACGGAGGCGATCAAGTCATGTGGGGAAAGTGTGCAACCTCTGCAGAGTTAACAAACTAATCATGATTAGCCGTGTCCCCGGTTATGGACAACTTGAGTATCTAGTACTTGAATATCATTGTGAATCTCAACATGTTACTTCTAATTAATGTTATTGGGTTTTAATTACTTTTAATTGGGATTGAGAATGCTGGCAACCATTCTCAATGTTTCACAACCACCATGATAGTAAATAAAATTTATTCCTTTGCAGTAGGGAAAAACTGGCTTTACGCAAAACTGTAACCATAGAGCTTTCCACCAGCCATATATGCATATAGTATAGTTGTTTCACTCCATTATTCTCTACGTGTTACTTTGCCAGCATATTCCATGTGCTGACCCGTTTTCAGGCTGCAACGTTAATGTTGCAGACTTTTCAGACGACGATTGAGGTTTTTAGGTCGTGGTTCTATACTCAGTGATGCCGCTGGAGTTGATGGACCCATTTATCTTCCAAGTCTTCCGCTGTTATCTTTAAAATATGGCCTTAAGCCATATTTATTGTAATAAGTTTCTTTTTGAGCCATCGATGTAATAAGTGTGTGATTGCAACTCTGCTATAAAACCTCGATGTACTGTGTGGTGTCAGCATTACTGATCCAGGGATGACACCGTAGCATAGTAGACGTGATCCATTCGGGTCAGGTCGCTACACGAGGACGCGGCTATCGATAGATTTAACACACACTCTGCAGAGGTTAGCACACTGTACCCACACCACAGAACCCATGGCCTCGCACTGCCAATCGGGTGGACTAACAGCGTTCCACTAAAACCGATCTATTTCCATCACGCTCCCCCAGCCACTTGGACAAACTCCCCTTTGGGATAAGTCCTGGGTGGCCCCGATGTCAACCCGTGACACCCAACGCCACCGTCGTGGCCGGCCACCATTGTGGCCAAACAAAAACGGTCCCAAATGGGGACATGAGCTCAAAACCAAACACGAGCACACAAGGCTTATGTCCGCCTACCTGATCAGGGTAGCGCGCGCCCATAACCTTCCATCTTTGGAGGCACCAGCAAGAGGCATGACAACAGATCGCATTAAGGCCTTCCCATAAAGGAAAATGTGGCTGCACTGAAAAAGGTTGATTTGGTGGCACTATGACTCGATCCCATCAATGACGGAGTAGATTTGTTATTATTAAGTCATGTTATTATCTTCTCGATCATCATCAACGTGCTAGCATGATTATCATGGAAGAAACAATGAGCATGAAACATACAAATGCATGAACAAAATACTAAGCTTCTCGAGCGAACAACTATAGCATATGGAACATGACAATACAAGGCACTAGCATATCAATGGTGTACCAAAATCATCATAGCATTTATATGAATGGCATGAAACTAAAATAGAGCAGTGACATGGCATTATTAATAAAAACATCCTAGCTAGCATGGCAAAAGATATCATGAAACCACAAGCATGCATGGCAAACACTACAAGCATAATGGAATAACTGCAGACGCAACTGATAAGAAACTACTGGAACTACACACACACAGGGTGCAAGAAAAGTCAATATGCAAGTTCGGGCTCATGATAATAGGTTGGCTTTCCTGGGGTCAAGGAATACTCCGGGAAGAAGTGTGATCACCTCACGTAAGAATTTGCCGGAAAGGGTTCTCTCTTAGAGGGGCTCGATATAGGGCAGGGGCAAAATGGGTATTCTAAAAATGCGAAAACATCAAGAAAATGGTACCCTCAGAAAGAACTCGATGAATAGAGAACGTGAGCGCTGGAATCACCTCAATCGGAGTTATGGTTGAAAAGTTGTGGCCGTTCGTTCGTTAGGCAGAAAACAAACAGAAAATTGTCCGTTTCTGGCCTTAACGAGTGAACGTTCACAAAGTAGCAGTTTCAGCATGGCCGGCTGAAAACAGAAGGCATATTCTGCGGGAATATGTATTTAGCTCCGGGAGATGGCTTCGTGAGAGTGCGCTTCCACTTATCCGACGTGGTGGGCTGGGCCACACTCTCCTCTCGCCGACATATGGGGCACGTAACTCCTTCTCTCTCCTCCTCCTCCTCCTCCTCCTCCTCTTCTTCTTTGTCCTTCTCCTCTTCTCCCCGACATAGGGGCAAGGGCGACGGCTCCGGCGTGGCCTCGTCGCTTCTACGAGATATCCGACCGGGAAACGGTGCGGGCGGGGTCTCTGGCATGCATCACACCCAGCTGAGGGCAAAATGGTGACGGGGAAAGGTGGGTGGTGCGGCGTCGAACGGAGATAAAGGACAGCGGGGTTTGGCGATGTGGTGGCTCCAGAGAGGGAAATGGATGGGTGGCGAGTTGGGGCGAGTTGCCGGAGAGTGGCGCGTCCCTCCTTGGGTCACATGGGGCGCGGGAGAGCTCGGGGAATAGGATTGGAGGCGGAGCCATGGGGTACGCTCGCCGGACATCCACGCACTCCGGCAAGGGATTTGGTCGGGTGCGGGTACTGGAGTGGGCCCGAGGGAGAGGGGAGGGGGCTTGAGAGAATTGGTGCTGCTTGGGGAGAGCTCGGGGGCTATAAATAGACGAGGCGGGGAGCACCTGAGTCGAGCTCCACCGAGCGAGTCCGGCCAAGGATTCAGGCGGCCATAGAGGTCACGAGGAGGAGTGGGAAGGCGACGAGGGGGAAGCGGACGAGCTACAGAGGGTCACAGAGACGAGCATTAGCGGGGGTCACGAAGAGGAAGATGACACGGAGGGGAAGACGACGGTGCTCACGGGCAGGCACTGCGCGACGATGGTAGCGCCACGCCGAAGAGAAATCCAGAGGGGGAAAGAGGTCCAGGGGGAAGAGGACGTCGTGGGGAGACTGTTGGACACACCGGGGCGAGCCGGGATGACCGAGTGGGCCTCCCCATGGGCTCCAGAGACACAATGCACCCGCAGTGCATGCAACATGCGCTCTATGCGTGGTCACCGCGGGAGTATGGCACATACACGCGTTCTGGACACCCCGGTTATGTCTGGCGAGTCGATCACTCCCCCACTAGCTGCTTGGTGCAAAGATGCAACACACAGGGCTCACGGTGTGACTGCAGGTTGCTCAAGTCCAAAACAACAGCAACCTGTTTGATATAAATATTGGGCAGTGCATAGCTCCATTAGGCACGGGATTTGGGTGAGTGTGGTCATCTACTAAGGTGACTACTGTGCCAAAATATCAGGCCAAGGGAATGAGGCTAGAAGGTACTTCCTTTGCAACATGCCCATCTGGCCAGAAATGCAAATGAGGGTGCTGGGGAAAATGGCTAAATGGCATGAGATGAATTTTGGTGGAGGGTGATGATATAACCATTATAGACTGCTGGAAAACTTTCAGCTCATTTTGATCATCCATGAAGGTACTCCTTCACAGACAAGCAATCTGAACAGAAACTTGAGAAAATTCTAGAGAAATATTGGCTTGATGAATTTATCCAAAATTTGGTGGAGGGAGGTCTTATGTCCATGAGAATTCTCTGGTAAATTTTCAGAAATAATGAAGCACTAAAAAATATACTTGCTTCACATCCTGAAAATATTGACAGAGTTAAAGATTTAGTGATGTGCTCACATAGATTATTGGATGGAGCTTAAAATTGGAAGAGTGTGATAATATGAGCACATGAAGGAGTGTGAAAAATTTCAACTCATTTGGGTACTCCTAGCTAGTACTTCCTTCACAATGGCTTCTGTTTGACAGAAACTCGAGAAAATTGCCAATGAAGATTGCATAGATAGATTGAGCTGATTTTTGGCATCCATGGGTGATTTATCAATGTTAATCACGCTGAAAAATTCCAGCTCAAAAAGATCAAGGGGTCAAGCACTTTGCAAAAATTTCAGACAGGGCAGAAACTTGCATTGGATCATGTGCTCAAATTATGAACTTTGAAGCATGGGTTTGGATGGAAATGGTGAAGAAAAAGCAAGTACAAGCTCCACAAATTATTTGGGAATTTGTATTGCTATAAAAATGGTAGCTCCTTTGAAAAATGGCAAGAAGGGAATATTGGCTTAAAATAGGAAAAGGCAATTTTCCTTATTTAAATATGGCCAATATTTTTTGCGAGGGCTAGGATTAGGCATAAATATCATCTCCACAAATTTTCATGAATTTAGGAGATGGCTAGATATGCTTTGGATTTTATTCCTCAGAAAGGCAAAAGAAGGAATCAATCCCAAATGGAAAATATTGCATAAGACTGAGCATTATTTTTGCATATCCAAGGTTTAGAGGTGTAGTAGGATCTCTGGGAATAGTTTGAGCATCGACAAAGCAAAGGAAATGAGGGCTCCTTTGTAATCACAAAGGCAATATTCAAATTCCAAATTTTGGGATTAGGGTTTAAGTGGACTTGAGATGATGCAAATGAGGTCTTGCCCACTAACAAAGACATGGGCAAGGTTGTGAAATGGTTGAAAATGACCAGGATTCTCAGAGTCATCTAGCAAACTTAGGAGAAAGATTTGAAAATAATTGCTAGGAAGGAATAACAACAAAGAAATTGATAATCCAATTTTCGGGCTGTTACAAACCTTCCCCCCTTAAAAGAATCTCGTCCTCGAGATTCCTAGGATTACAACAAAAATAAAATGATAGCCACTCCGGGGAAAAACCTCTAGGTTAATTTTTAACCCTTTAGTCAGATACAGACGGGTTGGGGTACCGATAATTGGTACACCCAGGGAGAGATAAGGGAAAAACAAGGTTATTTCCATGACTAGAGGCACTCGAGATCAAATTCTTGAAAAATGCTGGATGCACCCCAATGAACAGTGGTTTCACCTGCTGACACGCGGGTCCAAGGCCCACTAGCAGCCTCCTTCTACCTCCAGCTTTACTGCTTCTCCTTCGTGGCTGCTCCATGTGCGGCTTGGCGCAGTGCGCATCTAGCTCCTAGGGCGATGAGGACCCTAGTACCGTAGTGCGCGGAGTGCACGGTGTCGGTCCAGAGAGCACTCACGTTGCTGGCCAGCACCTTGTCGGCACTGCTCGCGGATTCGCCTCCTGGACGCCGGTGATCGAGCAACGAGTGGTTCTGCTTGTCGGCGTCCTGGGAACGGTGGTACCCAGACTTACCTGCATGCAGCCCATGTCGTGGCTCCACCAGCGGCCCTGTACGGCTCATCATCTGCAGCAACAACTCAAGACCCTCGCGAGGCAGATGACGCCAAGACCTCCCTGGGGCCAGCCTCACTAGGCTGGCTCCCGAGGAGCGGAGATATCTATGCAAGGGGCACCTTGCGAGGTTCACGTGACGCGAGCCATGACGACCAAGGCCAGGCGGGCACCAGCGGGCGTAGTGTACCAGTTTCCTCTTTGGTGCTGAAGGGGCAGGCGCAGGCGAGGAGTCCCGAGGCATCAGACAAAGGTTTCCTTATTGGTGTAACAAGACCAGGGCCAGCAGGACGGCAGGATGGAGGTCACCGTGGAGCCCACATCAGCGTCACCACTAGTCTTTGGCAGGCGAACACCACCTTTTGTCAGGATAGCTTGTACTAGTTGCCCCCCTTCAAACTTGGTTGTTGTTGGATACCTTCTCGCCTAACATTTGGGAAGAGGACCAGGGCCTCTACAAATAGGGATAGCCACCACTTTAGCAAGGGACAGATCATTCAGACCATCCTCACACACACCAGCTCAGCGAGCTCAAGAACACCTCTACACAGGAGGCAGTTCATACATTGTACTAGTTCATCCCTAGCCCTCGAGGCAATCCACCACCACCACTCTGGAGTAGGGTATTACACCACAACGGTGGCCCGAACCAGTATAAACCTCCGTGTCTCATGTTTCTTGGGTTCGTTGAGCTAGGCCATGGGATCGTCGAGCGAGCGAGCTAGAGAGGAGGAATACTTCGTGCACACCCCTGTGTTCGAACCTCAAGGATTAGTCGGAACCCATGATCCGACATTTGGCACGCCAGGTAGGGGGTGAGCTGAAGCTTTCCTCTGATGATCCACGCTCCACCGCTCCGCCGATTTCATGCCTGATACTCATCGAGCCCGCGCCGAGCGCCGAGTCGCTCTCAATGCTCATGTCACTCAAATGGCGCACGTCGGCGGGCCTCCCCGCCGCTCTCCATCACCCGCTGCCAACACCGCCACCGGCCCGGTGGAGAATGAGCAGCAGGCTTCATCGCTGCACCCCTCTATGCAGCGGGACGGACGCACCGCTACCCCGTCGCTGACTCCGGCCAGCTCGTCGTCCCATGCTCGTTGCGCGCCTACGGACGCAAAGGCTGCGCTGCTCATGGCACGCGAGTTCATGTGCTACCGCCCCATAGAAGACCTCTACGACGACTGGCTGTACCGCATCGACGAGCTCGTCAGTGCCACTGGGGGCTCTCCCGCCCCATCCCTCTCGCTGCCTCGCCCGCCTCCTACTGCGGGCAACGTGGCCCATGGAGCGCCTCCACCACCTCCGCATCAAGAAGACGCCATCGAACCAAGACGTGCGGCCCTGCGGCGCGACCCGCCGTGCAGGGCGCCTGCGCATGAAGAACGAAGCTGCCAAGAAGTCCCTCGGCCGCAACAAGATAACGCTCTTGCGCTCCTAGCACCATCGCGTCAAGACCATGCACCGCCCGCGTTGTCGGCAGGCGGAGACCAAGACTAGGCTCCTCCCCCACGATGGGTTCCAGTGACTACAGCAGGTTGCCGCACCTTCACTCCTGAGCTGCGTAGCATCGTCTGGCCCGACAAGTTCAAGCCAGACCTGCTTACGCACTACGACGGCACCCCTGACCCTGCCGAGTTCTTGTAGCTCTACGAGCTAAGCATTGAGGCGACTAGGGGTGACGAAAAGGTCATGGCGAACTGGTTTCCCATGGGCCTCAAAGATGGCGCGCGCTCGTGGCTCCTGAACCTGCTCGCGGGATCGATCTCCTCCTGGGGCGAGATGCACGAGCGCTTCGTCGCCAACTTCCAGGGCACTTGCGCCCGCCCCCTGACCGCGGGAGACCCGCGGCGCATCAAGCAGCAGCCAGGGGAAACCATGCAGAAATACATCCAGCACTTCAACAACGTTCGCCTCAAGAACCCCAAGGTGACAGACGAGGCCATCATCTCCGCGTTCTCCAACGGCATCCACGACGTCAAGATGAAGGAGGAGCTCTCCATCCATGAAGACCTATGCACGGCTCTGGAGATGTTCAACATGGCAACCAAGTGCGCAAGAGCTGAGGAGGGCGTGTCTCCCTCCTCGAACTCCCTACTACCGACCCAGAAGACAAGAAGGCCAAGGCCAAGGATGTGAAGCGTAAGGGAGCGGCGTGCTTGCAGCCGAGCCAGAGATGAAGCATGGCCGCGATCACCCGGAGTCTTCGAAGGGCATCCGTCCGTTCTGCTTCTTCCACAACATGCACAACCACAACAACAATGACTGTCAAGAGCTCAGGGCCATCCGCGATGGGCGTTTCGGTCGATGCCCCGAGTGCAATGACCGATGCTACAGCCGAGGAGGAGGGTGAAGCGGAGGATGTTGGGACGACCGACGCTCTCGCCAGGAGTGGCATGCCCAACCTTGTGAGGACCGCTGGCAGGACCAGCCTTGCGAGGGCGCCTGGAGGGACCATCCTCGTGAGGACTGACCTCAAGGCTAGGCTGGCCTCCCTTCGCTGCCGCTACCACTAAGGAGGAACGATGACCATCATCAAGCCGAAGGGGTTGGGGGCTTCCAAGAGCCGCGCGCTATCGCGTGCATCCTGGGTGGCGCCCAGGCCCCAGCCTCCTACTGCATCTTCAAGCAGTTCGCCCACGAGGTGAACGCGGCTCTCCCTAGGCTCGATGCCACGCGCCCGCTCAGGTGGTCCAAGCGTGCCATTACCTTCAGCTCGTCAGACCAGCTCAAGTGCACAGCAACTGCTGGCTCCCTTCCGATGCGTTGTTCACCCATCATCAACAATGTCCAAGTCACCAAGACCCTCATCGACGGTGGAGCAGGGCTCAACGTCCTGTCCGTCGAGATATTCGACTGCCTCCAAGTGCCATATGATCAGCTGCAGCCTACCAAGCCCTTGTTAGGAGTGACCGACGGCTCTACCACCCCGATAGGGCAGGTCCGCCTCCCTGTCACCTTCGGCACCCGTGAAAACTACCGCACCGAGCTTATCGACTTCGACATTGCCCACATCCGCCTACCGTACAATGCCATCCTTGGATACCCAGCCTTGGCCAAGTTTATGGCAGTGACCCACCATGGCTACAACGTCCTCAAGATGCCAGGGAGCGGCGGCGTTATCTCGGTCGCTTGCAAAGAGAAAGGACGCGGTGTGCTCCCTCGAGCGCACTTACCAGGCTGCGGCGGCCGAAGACCTAGACAATGAAAGCTCTGTATACCCCCCTGAGGCCATTCCCAAGAAGAAGAAGCAGCTGCTCCACCAAGGACCTCAAGAGAGCGGCGTCTCCAGTGGCACCACCTCAGGACCTGGGCCCGCGGATGGGGAGCCTCCCTCCCTCGCATAGGAAGGCGCGCCCGGCGCCCTCCTCAGGCTGGGCCCAGGGGCTCTCTTCGGGAGGGCCTCAGACCTAGCCAACGTCATGAGAGAGGCGCTCAGACACCACGAGGCATGCTTCTTCGCACGCTTCCCACCAAGGGAGTTCATCGCCAAGGTGACCGAGGAGCGTCAAGAGGTAAGAGCCATGCGCGGCGGCCGCCGCCCACCACCTCGCACAGCTCCGCGTCCTGGCGAGGGCGACGGGCTGCGCGTCTGCATCAACATTCTAGGGCTCAACAGGGCCGCATCTCAGGGGCGCTTCTGGCTGTTGAGCATTGGTCGGTGCGAGGGTCCCCCTCACAGCTATGTTCACATGCCTTTCAGCGTGCCGAACGCCACTGTCACCTTCTAGCGCCACTTGCGGAGCATTCTAGCGGCTGAGGAGGCCAGGCACCATGCTGCCCCGGCGGAGGCGGCGATAGTTCTTTAGGAGCCACTTGGGCCCCTGGGTCTCCTGAGGCTCAGGGCCCTGGCAGCTCGTGAGGAGCAACCTCTTCAGCATGCATCTTCAGCTACTCCAACACCTCGTCGGCAACGGTACCAGGTGACACCTTCTGGTTTATTTCAGTTGGGGACGCCCCTCGGGCTGCATCATCCCCAGGCCACACGGGTCTGTCCCTGTGATGCGTATCCTTTTGCATCTTTAGCTTACTCAGTTGGGGGCGCCCCTCGAGCTGCATCATCCCCAGGCCGCTTGGGTTTGTCCCGGTGGCATGTATCGTTCTTGCATCTATCTAAATTAGCTTGCCTCCTTGCATGATTTACCTTATGATTGTTACCTGCCAGTCTGGTACCTCGATACCATGAACGTCGTGCGCCCTTGCAAGCCCACCCACGACTGCCTCACGATTAAGGACTGGCACGGCGTTTGTGCTCGGGTCTGTCCCTGCAGTGTTGCCAAACCCAAGAGGATGAGCTCTGGCTCGCGGGCCAGCTCCCGTGTAGGTCACCTCCCGTGGCCCTTGGTGCCTTGTTCTCAGATGAGCTAACCATGGATGGTCAAGCCAGGGCGCGCGACCCGGTGCCTCGCTACCACGGGAGCCACGCGCCGGTCGTCTTTCTTCAGGATCTTTCGCATGAGAAGACTAGGCACGACATCTGTGCTCGGGTCCGTCCCTGCAGCGTCGATAAACCCAACGACATCTGTGCCGGCACGTTCACGTCACCTCCTGGGGTCGTTGGTGTTTGGCCTTCTCATGTGATCACCTCATGAGATTCGTCCGACGTAGGTTACCTAACCATCTCGTAGGGCCATCACAGCTACCAGGAACCAAGACCAGGCACAACCCGCCTTGAGGTAGGGCCTCATGAGTCCTGCGCTGGCTCACAAGTGCCTAGACACTCCTCTTCTAGCCCTGTCGTGCAAGCCACGTGTCAGGGCGGGGCTATACATGCCTTGGGGCCTCCACTCAGAGGGAGCCCTCACCCACGCACTAGTGGAAGCACCATGCTCCGCGCTGGCAGTCGACACGATCGAGGAGCGGCTATGCCCGTGGAAGTGTGGAAGCGCTATGCTCCCCACTAGTGATAAACAACTAAGGGCGGCCCCATGGCCGCATCAACCTCGGGGAGCCGCACGGCTCAGTGTCCAGCCTCGTCGCAACACTTCCCCCTCGGGAGAGTCGCGCGAGGGGGTTGGGCACGGGGGCTGCACTCAGGTCTCTCTTGGTGCATGCCACCCTGCCAGGTCCCTCGGACCTGGCCTTCACGCGTCCCTCCCGAGCGTGACCTCGGCGAGGAAAGGTATGGAGGTCTGTTTGCATGTTAAGGGGGACCCCTAAGCATCGCGACTCAGGAGCCTAACTGGCCACGTAGCCCCTCACCCCTTGGTCTCGTCGTGGCGATCCGGACGATCCAACGGCGGCTGAGGTACGCGCGGGGTTGGTCCCTACCGAGGTAGAACACCAAGGCCCACACTTCCTTTCCGAAGGCTGTTTGAATGTTAAAGGGGACTCCTGAGCATCACGACTCAGGAGCCTAACTGGTCACGTAGCCCTCACCCCTTGGTCTCATCCCGGCGATCCGGATGACCCAATGGTGGCCGAGGCACGTGCGGGACCGGGCCTTGTCGACGTAGAACATCAAGCAATGGAAAGGAAATAACAGAATCCTAATTATTACAAGACATATTGTTCTTCAAACACCAAAAAGAAGTTTTGACGCCTCCACGAGGCACGTTGCATATTGCAGGAAAAGTAAAAACGGGAAGGAGCACCATCGTTCACCAGCAAGCCTCCTCTTCAGCCTTGGGCGCCGTCGTCAGGAAGTGCCCTCCTGACGGCAACGTCGCCATCGCCCGTGTCGAAGGCCTTGGTCGCGGGCCGGCGGCACCATCGGCCGGAGGCGCGGGGTCGATGGCAAGGAACTTCTTCAACAAGGCATCCACTTGGCCCTTCACGGCTTCGGCAGCAGCCATGCAGCGCTCTTCATCCACCGGCTCAAGCAGGAAACCAAGGTCGGTATTGGGATCGCGAAGGTGAAGGTGGCCGACGACGCGTGTCAGGGCCGATGAGGAAAGCGCCCGCGCTTCCCCCTCCACCATGGGGCCGATTCCGTTGACGACGCCCTCGAGCGCCGTGACAATCTGAGGAAGTAGCTGGGCGGGCCCTTCGTCATCAGTCACCAGCGGTTTCTCTAGGCCCTTCTCGTAGAGCTCCCGCAGTGCCTCACGGGACCTCTCCTCAAGAGATTTGAAAGCCGCGCGATCCTTAGCAAGAACCTTCGCCTTGGTTTCCAGCAGGTCCTTCTCCGCCTCCACCTAGTTATCTAGCTTCTCTAGGCAGTCGCATTCCGTGGCTTGTGCCTGCGCCAGCCGCTCCAGCTTAGCATCACGGACGGTGACCACTTCTTCTCGAGCCTTCAGCGTCTCCCGTACCTTGTGCTGGCGAGCCACAGCAGCGTGCTCCTTGCGCAGGTTCTCCAGCTCGCCCTCCGCGACCCGGTAGCGCTCCTTGGCGGCCTCGGCATCCTTCAACGTCGCCTCGCGGGCAGCCGCGACCAAGTCGGCGGCCCGCTTGCCCTCCTAGGAAGCTACCACTACCTGACCCCAGGCCGCCCTCATGGACACATCGGATCGTAGCCACCCCATGATCCGACACTCCTGGACCTCGCTCACCGTACACCAGGGTTGGGCTATAAAAGATGGCAGCGCGGCTCTCCTCCAACACACAAACACAATGTCGCTCTACTACCTCTTTGGTTTTGGCAAGATTGAGCCAAGCTCCTTCGGCGCCGAAGGTGTTCTTGGCAGCGCTACGGTTGTTCCTAGCAGCGCTGCTGGGCACGCTGATCGGCTCGTCGATCCTCCTGCCGATACTCATCAAGAATGATCAAGCTCGAGGCAACGCGCGGCCACATGCGGTGGCTTGAGATGCGGGATATGGTGGTGCACTAGGTGGTCCTCCGCCACGCTTGATCCTCCATCGCTTTCCGTCGGTGGAGTAATCGCATGCTGCGGTGGAGCGGGGTGGCGACTGGCCTGCGCCACGCAAGGAAGCGATGGTGGGGGTGATGGGGTCCAGATGCAGGTGAGGTGGTTGCGCCAGCTCAGGAATCACCCTGGGGTATGGGGAAAATTTCACGGATAGCTCCACGGAAAGTAGGTGTCAAGGTAAAATCGGAGTTAAAATATGTTCTGTGGTAGATGTACTGGATTGAGTGAAATAAAGTTGGCAGTGTTCCTCCAGAAATGAAATGGGGAAAAAATTAGAGACGAGGAACTGACAGACGGAAATGCCTCTGTGAGGCTCTGGATCTGAAAATTCGGCACATGGGGTATGCACAGATAGAGATGGATAGGTGACTTTGCATTCCCCCAAGTACTACCCAAAATGTACTCGTGGGTGAACCGGGTATGCATGCAGTATGCAGTGCAATCTAAACTAACATGTAGACAGATGTAACAATTATGCAAAGGAAAAACACATCAGACAAATCATACTAAGGTGTTTTAATGCTAGTGGGTATATGTACTCCTGGTATACATATACCTACACCAGCGCGCATTTTATTATAGACCCGGGACGAGTCAAGGTTGTTTAGTGTATGTGCTCTACTGATTAAAATATTGTTAGAAACACATTGCCAACCCTGCCAAACATTTTTGCTTGACAGAAAGACAATCAAAACAAAACCAAAAAGCAAGAAAGCATACATAAAACACAACATACGGGCTACAAATAGTACTTGCATACAACAAGACACGAACGCGCTACGCGCTAAAAGAACCAACTCACTCCGGGACACATTGTTCTATCCTCATGTCGAGGATGAACAGACAGACCGACCTACTCGCAGAATCAGTTGACTGCAGGATTGAGGTCACCCAGAGGACTGGTCTTGTCGGGGATCACTTGGAAGACGAAGACCGGGCCAATTTTGGATGTTTTATATGCATTATTATGCTATTTTATATTTTTTGGGACTAACTTATTAACCTAGAGCCCAGTGCCAGTTTCTATTTTTTCCTTGTTTTTGAGTTTTGCAGAAAAGGGATATCAAAAGGAGTCCAAATGGAATAAAACGTTATGATGATTTTTCTTGGGCCAGAAGACACACATGGGACTTGGAGATGAAGTCAGAGGAGTCCCGAGGCGGACACAAACCTCAGGGGCGTGCCCTAGGGGGACACCTGAGGGCTTGTGGGCCCCTTGGGGATCCTCCAACCCTATCTTCGGCCTATAAATTCAGAAATATTCCCAAACCAACAGAAGCATCCACGAAACTACTTTTCCGCCGCCACAAGCCTCCGTTTCCACAAGATCCCATCTTGGGGCCTTTTCCGGTATCCTGACGAAGGGGGATTGAATCATAGAGGGCGTCTACATCAACTCTATTGCCCTACCGATGAAGTGTGAGTAGTTTACCATAGACCTACGGGTCCATAGCTATTAGCTAGATGGCTTCTTCTCTCTCTTTGATCTTCAATAAATGTTCTCCTCGATGTTCTTGGAGTTCTATCTGATGTAATATTTTTGCGGTGTGTTTGCCGAGATCCGATGATTATGGATTTATGATCAGATTATTTATGAATATTGTTTGAGTCTTTACCGAATTCTTACATCTTTGTATTTCTCTTCGAATTATCGGTTTGTTTTGGCCAACTAGATTGGTTCTTCTTGCAATGTGAGAGGTGCTTAGTTTTGGGTTCAATCTTGCGGTGTCCTCACCTAGTGACAAAGTAGGGGTAGCGAGGCATGTATTGTATTGTTGCCATCAAGGGTAAAAAGATGGGGTTTTCATCATATTGCTTGAGTTTATCCCTCTACATCATGTCATCTTCCTTAAGGCATTACTCCGTTCTTATGAACTTAATACTCTAGATGCATGCTGAATAGTGGTCTATGTGTGGAGTAATAGTAGTATATGTAGGCAGGAGTCCGTCTACTTGACACAGACATGATGCCTATATTCATAATCATTGCCTCGGATATCGTCATAACTTTGCGCTTTTCTATCAATTGCTTGACAGTAATTTGTTCACCCACCATATTATTTTCCTTCAAGAGAGAAGCCTCTAGTGAAACCTATGGCCCTCGGGTCTAATTTCCATCATATATTTTCAGATTTATAAACCAAAAAAAACCCAAAAATACCTTGCTGCAATTTATTTACTTTTATTTTGTTTTACGTTTTACTAACCTTTTATATCTATCTCTATCAGATCTCATCCTTGCATGTGACCGTGAAGGGATTGACAACCCCTTTATCACGTTGGGTGCAAGTATTTGATTGTTTGTGCAGGTGCATAGACTAGAGACTTGCGTATATCTCCTACTGGATTGACACCTTGGTTCTTAACTGAGGGAAATACTTATCTCTACTGTGCTACATCACCCTTTCCTCTTCAAGGGAAAACCAACGCAAGCTCAAGAAGTAGCAATCGACATGCCATAGTCCTACCTAGGCTTTCCAGAGAGGTCAAGACGCCGGTCTAAATCCTAAGTGTGAAAGGGTCATGGGCCCATCAACCTAGGTACTCCTGCATGTTGCGTGACTGGTCGGGGACCAGACCCACCTCTTTATACAAAGCAGGCAGCTATAGTCCACCCCAATAATCAACCTGCCTCTCTAAACTGTGACATTTGTAGAGCTTTTAGAAGAAATCCAACGACGCTGAGGTCCCCATAAACCATTATCCCGCGCACCAGTTAGTGCATATATGCCGATGGTAGTCTCAGATCAAATACCCAATCTCGTTAAGCATATTATTGTGAAACAACCGCGAACATTGACCAGGGACCAGGCCCACCTTTCTCCTAGATGGTTTCCACCTGCCCTGTCGTTTCGCCATAGAGAATCACTCACGGGTACCCTTGGGGTCGAACCATCTTGAACATTTGGTGTTGTCGGGACTCAGGTCCATACTATCAAGGTGAAACTGAGGAATCACCCTCGATAGGTTCACACATGATATACTGCACGACAGAGATATTATCGAGAGTGAAATACGAGGAATCATCCTCAGTAGATCACACTAGATGTGCTACCCTACAAAGTCATCATCAAGAGTGAAATACAAGGAATCACCCTCGGTAGATCACACTTGGTGCGGCTCTGCAGAGCTGTACAATTGTAAGGGCCTTCAAGGGTGTTCAGGTCTCGGTACTATGATCCATCATGTCGGATAACCCAGATAGTATGGCATGGGGACACGGACAAGGGTGTAGGACCACTGATGGGACACTAACTCACATATACTAAGCATATAGGTTAGTAGATAAAGTATTAATTGCAGGTTATCAAAAAAGGCTATGTATCAGAATAGGAGCTATCAAAACAACAATAGTAGCAAAACCTAATGCAAGAATAAGAGAGAAATAACAGGTGATATCTGGATGATCAAGGGGTTTTTGCTTATCTGGAAGCTCTGCGGACGAAAACGGATCCTCGACAGGAAGTAGTCGATCACCGGATCAACAACGGTCTCGGGGTCTACCGAAAATGAAGTAATGGAGGGGAAAACAATAAATAACAGAGCAATCAAATGCATTGCATATGTATGTCACGACAAAATGTGTTGGTGATATGCTCTAATGCATTACTAGGCATTTTAAGAGAAGAGGGATTTCCCAGGTCTAGGTATTTTCGGTATATTGATCCATGGCCAAATTATCAATGTTAGAGGGGTGTTGCAGGTATGTGGATGGCATATTCAGGTTTGTTATATTTTTCTCATCATTTTTCATATATAAATTAGTTTCATCGGAGTTACTGTTTAATTTTTTAATACATTTTCAAAGTTTTAATGATTTTATGGATATTCGGTATTTATTTTAATTTGAATTATTAAATAGCTAAATTGCTATGTGCACCCAAAAGTTTACCCTACAGCTTGTGCCAGAGGCTGACAGGTGGGTCTAGTTGACTACCCAGTCAGCAGTCAACTGGGACCGTTGACTGGTCAACTAGGTCCAGTGGGACCCAACTGTCATTGACTATAATATATTTAACAGAGTTTATTTAATATTAATTAGAATTATTAGAGAGTGGGCCCCACGTGTCATTGTTTCATATGCTAACTATACACTAAATTAAATTAATCCAACCCTAGTACTAATTGAACAAGGCTTGGGCCCACAAGCAGTGGCCGAGTCAGACAGCCACATGTTGGGCACGCATGTGCGCATACCAGGGTGGAGGCACCGAACATATGGCACCTCCATGTTCATCACACGTCCAACTCGATGACGTCCTCGCCTTCTCGATCCAGCAAGAGGAGCGAAGTAGTAGATGAGTTCTGGCAGCACGACGGCATGGTGACGATGGTGATGAAACTATCCGCAGGGCTTCGCCAAGCACAACAGACGTGGACGGAGGAGGAACTGGAACTAGAGGGAGATGGGGTGCCGCACATGGCTTGGGGATCATGGTGTGTCTTGCCCCTCTCCCTCCTCTTGGCGCTTGGGCTCCTGCCCAGCTGGCCGTGCCCCCTTCCTTTCTTGGCGCTTGGGTCGAGGCAGGAGGGGAGGCGCCCCCTTTCCTTTCTCTCATGTGGAAGAGAAGGCGGGAGGGTTAGCCCTCCCCCTTTTCCTTCCCTAAGGGCCGGCGGCATAGAGGTGGGACACACCAGGCCCTTGTGGGCTGGTGTGCTTCCATCGTTGGCCCAGTAACTCCCCATGGCCTTCCCGGAACCCCTTCCGGTGATCCGATAAATACCGGGTGCATTCCGAAACCTTTCCGGAGACCAAATAGTATCACCCTATATATGAATCTTTACCTCTGAACCATTTCGGAGCTCCTCGTCATGTCTGTGATCTCATACGGGACTCCGAACAACATTCGGTCACCAATTCACATAACTCATATGATACTATATCATCAATGAACGTTAAGCGTGCAGACCCTATGGGGTTGAGAATGATGTAGACATGACCGAGACGCCTCTCCGGTCGATAACCAATAGCAGGACCTGGATGCCCATATTGGTTCTTACATATTCTACAAAGATCTTTATCGATTGAACCTTTATGACAACATACGTAGTTCCCTTTTTTTGTCGGTATGTTACTTGCCCGAGATTCAATCCTCGGTATCTCCATACCTAGTTCAATCTCATTACTGGTAAGTCTCTTTACTCGTTGTGTAATATATCATCTCGTAACTAACTCCTTAGTAACTTTGCTTGCAAGCTTCTTGTTATGCTGTATTACCGAGATGGCCCGGAGATACCTCTCCGATACACGGAGTGACAAATCCCAATCTCGATCCATGCCAACTCAACAGACACCTTTGGAGATACCTATAGAGCATCTTTATGATCACCCAATTATGTTGTGATGTTTGATAGCCCACAAGGTATTCCTCGATATCCGGGAGTTGCATGATCTTATGCTCGAAGGAATATGTATTTGACATTAAGAAAGCAGTAGCAATAAACTGAACGATTATATGCTAAGCTAACAGATGGGTCTTGTCCATCACATCATTCTCCTAATGATGTGATCCTATTATCAAGTGACAACACATGTCTATGGTTAGTAAACCTTAATCATCTTTTGATCAACGAGCGAGTCTAGTAGAGGCTCACTAGGGAGTAGGGACACGATAATTGTTTATGTATCCACAAATGTATTTATGTTTCTGGTCAATACAATTCTACATGAATAATAAACCTTTATCATGATTAAGGAAATATAATAATAACCACTTTATTATTGTCTCTAGGGCATATTTCCCATGGGCCGTAGGTGAAGAGGTGGATGATGGTGTCGATTGTAGTGTGATACGTCTCCATCATATTGATGTCCACTACACAACCTTCTTCTTGTAGACGTTGTTGGGCCTCCAAGTGCAGAGGTTTGTAGGACACTAGCAAATTTCCCTCAAGTGGATGACCTAAGGTTTATCAATCCGTGGGAGGCGTAGGATGAAGATGGTCTCTCTCAAACAACCCTGCAACCAAATAACAAGAGTCTCTTGTGTCCCCAACACACCCAATACAATGGTAAATTGTATAGATGCACTAGTTCGGCGAAGAGATGGTGATACAAGTGCAATATGGATGGTAGATAAAGGTTTTTGTAATCTGAAAATATAAAAACAGCAAGGTATCAAGTGGTAAAAGTGAGCATAAACGGTATTGCAATGCTAGGAAACAAGGCCTAGGGTTCATACTTTCACTAGTGCAAGTTCTCTCAACAATAATAACATAATTGGATCATATAACTATCCCTCAACATGCAACAAAGAGTCACTCCAAAGTAAATAATAGCTGAGAACAAATGAAGAGATTATTGTAGGGTACGAAACCACCTCAAAGTTATTCTTTCTGATCGATCTATTCAAGAGTCCGTAGTAAAATAACACGAAGCTATTCTTTCCGTTCGATCTATCCTAGAGTTCGTACTAAAATAACACCTTAAGACACAAATCAACCAAAACCCTAATGTCACCTAGATACTCCAATGTCACCTCAAGTATCCGTGGGTATGATTATATGATATGCATCACACAATCTCAGATTCATCTATTCAACCAACACAAAGTACTTCAAAGAGTGCCCCAAAGTTTCTACCGGAGAGTCAAGACGAAAATGTGTGCCAACCCCTATGCATAAGTGATACATCTCCAACGTATCTATAATTTTTGATTGTTCCATGCTATTATATTATCTAGATGTTAATGGGCTTTATTTTACACTTTTATATTATTTTTGGGACTAACCTATTAACCCAAGGCCCAGTTCAAATTGTTGTTTTTTGCCTATTTCAGTGTTTCGCAGAAAAGGAATATCAAACAGAGTCCAAACGGGATGAAACCTTCGGGAGCGTGATTTTTGGAACAAACGTGATCTAGAGGACTTGGAGTGGACGTCAAGAAATGAACGAGGTGTCCATGAGGCAGGGGGCGCGCCTACCCCCTGGGCGCGCTCTCCCCCTCGTGGGCCCCTCGTGGATCAACCGACCTACTTCTTCCTCCTATATATGCTCATATACCCTGAAAACATCTAGGAGGACTACGAAACCCTATTTCCACCACTGCAACCTTCTGAACCCAAGAGATCCCATCTTGGGGCCTTTTCCGGAGCTCCACCGGAGGGGGAATCGATCACGGAGGGCCTCTATATCAACTCCATGGCCCCTCTGATGATGTGTGAGTAGTTTACTTCAGACCTTCGGGTCCATCATTATTAGCTAGATGGCTTCTTCTCTCTCTTTGAATCTCAATACAAAGTTCTCCTCGATCTTCTTGGAGATATTTTCGATGTAACTCTTTTTCGGTGTGTTTGTCGAGATCCGATGAATTGTGGGTTTATGATCAAGTCTATCAATGAACAATATTTGATTCTTCTCTGAAATCTTTTATGTATGATTGGTTATCTTTGCAAGTCTCTTCGAATTAGCAGTTTGGTTTGGCCTACTAGATTGATCTTTCTTGCAATGGGAGAAGTGCTTAGCTTTGGGTTCAATCTTGCGGTGCTCGATCCCAGTGACAGAAAGGGAAACGACACGTATTGTATTTTTGCCATCAAGGATAAAAAGATGGGGTTTATATCATATTGCTTGAGTTTATCCCTCTACATGATGTCATCTTACCTAATGTGTTACTCTGTTCTTATGAACTTAATACTCTAGATGCATGCTGGATAGCGGTCGATGTGTGGAGTAATAGTAGTAGATGCAGGCAGGAGTCGGTCTACTTGTCACGAATGTGATGCCTATATACATGATCATGCCTAGATATTCTCATAATTATTCGCTTTTCTATAAATTGCCCGACAGTAAGTTGTTCACCCACCGTAATACTTATGCTATCTTGAGAGAAGCCACTAGTGAAACCTATGGCCCCTGGGTCTATTATCCATCATATAAGTTTCCAATCTATTTTACTTTGCAATCTTTACTTTCGATCTATATCATAAAAATACCTAAAATATTTATCTTATTATTATTATCTCTATCAGATCTCACTCTCGTAAGTGACCGTGAAGGGATTGACAACCCCTTTATCACGTTGGTTGCGAGGTTCTTATTTGTTTGTGTAGGTATGAGGGACTTGCTTGTGGCCTCCTACTGGATTGGTACCTTGGTTCTCAAAAACTGAGGGAAATACTTATGCTACTTTGCTGCATCAACCTTTCCTCTTCAAGGGAAAACCAACGCAGTGCTCAAGAGGTAGCAAGAAGGATTTCTGGCGTCGTTGCTGGGGAGTCTACGCACAAGTCAAGACATACCAAGTACCCATCACAAACTCTTATCCCTCGCATTACATTATTTTCCATTTGCCTCTCATTTTCCTCTCCCCCACTTCACCCTTGTCGTTTTATTCCCCTCTTTTTCCATTCCTCTTCTCTTTTCTAGTCCGTCTCTTTTTTGCTTGTTTCTTGTTTGCTTGTGTGTTGGATTGCTTGCTCATCACGATGGCTCAAGATAATACTAAATTGTGTGACTTTTCCAATACCAACAATAATGATTTTATTAGCACTCTGATTTCTCCTCTTACCGATGCTGAATCTTGTGAAATTAATGCTGCCATGCTGAATCTTGTCATGAAAGATCCGTTTTCCGGCCTTCCTAGTGAAGATGCCGCTACCCATCTAAACAACTTTGTTGATTTGTGTGATATGCAAAAGAAGAAAGATGTGGATAATGATAGTGTTAAACTAAAGATATCCTATTTTCTCTTAGATATCGTGCTAAAACTTGGTTTTCGTCTTCGCCTAAAAATAGTATCGATTCATGGAATATGTGCAAAGATGCTTTTATCTCTAAGTATTTTCCTCCCGCTAAGATCATCACTCTTAGAAACGATATTATGAATTTTAAGCAACTTGATCATGAACATGTTTCACAAGCTTGGGAGAGGATGAAATTAATGATACGTAATTGCCCTACACATGGTTTGAATCTTTGGATGATTATACAAAAACTTTATGTCGGATTGAACTTTGCTTCTAGAAATCTTTTAGATTCGGCCGCGGGAGGCACTTTTATGGAAATCACTTTAGGAGAATCTACTAAACTCCTAGATAATATTATGGTTAATTATTCTCAATGGCATACTGAAAGATCTACTAATAAAAAGGTGCATGCTATAGAAGAAATCAATGTTTTGAGTGGAAAGATGGATGAACTTATGAAATTATTTGCTAATAAAAGTGTTTCTTCTGATCCTAATGATATGTCTTTGTCTACTTTGATTGAGAATAATAATGAATCTATGGATGTGAATTTTGTTGGTAGGAACAATTTTGGTAATAACGCGTATAGAGGTAATTTTAATCCTAGGCCGTTTCCTAGTAATTCCTCTAATAATTATGGTAATCCCTACAACAATTATTATGGAAATTATAATAAGATGCCCTCTGATCTTGAATATAATATTAAAGAATTTATTAGTTCGCAAAAGAGTTTCAATGCTTTGATTGAAAAAAATTGTCTAAGATTGATGAGTTGGCTAGGAACGTGGATAGAATTTCTCTTGATGTTGATACTTTGAAACTTAGATCTATTCCACCTAAGCATGATATCAATGAGTCTCTCAAAGCTATGAGAATTTCCATTGATGAGTGCAAACAAAGAATCGCTAGGATGCGTGCTAAAAAAGATTGCTTTGTGAAAGCGTGTTCTTCTAGTTTCCATGATAATAAAGATGAAGATCTAAATGTTATTGATGTGTCCCCTATTAAATGTTTGTTTTTCAATATGAATCTTGATAATGATGGGACTAGAGATGAGTCAACCTTTGTTAGAAGGCATCCCAATGATTCGGAGTTTTTAGATCTTGATGCAAAAATTGATAAAAGTGCGATGGAAGAGGTTAAAACTTTACATAGCAATGAACCCACTATCTTGGATTTCAAGGAATTTAATTATGATAATTGCTCTTTGATAGATTGTATTTCCTTGTTGCAATCGATGCTAAATTCTCCGCATGCTTATAGTCAAAATAAAGCTTTTACTAAACATATCGTTGATGATTTAATGCAATCTTATGAAGAAAAGCTTGAATTGGAATTTTCTATCCCTAGAAAACTTCATGATGAGTGGGAACCTACTATTAAAATTAGGATTAAAGATCATGAATGCTTTACTTTATGTGATTTGGGTGCTAGTGTTTCCACGATTCCTTAAACTTTGTGTGGTTTGCTAGGTTTCCGTGAATCTGATGATTGTTCTTTAAACTTGCATCTTGCAGATTCCACCATTAAGAAACCTATGGGGAGAATTAATGATGTTCTTATTGTTGCAAATAGGAATTATGTGCCCATAGATTTCATTGTCCTTGATATATATTGCAATCCTACATGTCCTATTATTCTTGGTAGACCTTTCCTTAGAACTATTGGTGGGTCCTAGCTAGCAGGGGGAGTATTCATTTTTTGTGTGCGTAATAAGGAGGCACTTCCTTGTGTGTGAAGATATAGATGGTGGGTCCGAGCTGTCAACGGGAATATTCATTCTTTTTGGCGTAATAAGGAGGTACTTGCTTGTGTGCGTCCATGGACCATGTGGGTCCCAACTATCAGCCTCTCCATGTGCATCCCTCTTCTGATGTTGTCGTGTGCTGACAATGTTGACCACGCCGTGCCGAGAACACCAGCGCGATGGACGACGGTGAGACCCAGGAAGTGAATGACCCAGTGGCGGCGAAGCCACATCAGTGGAGGGATGTGGGTGAGTAGAAGGATGGCATGGCCAGCGATGGGAGTAGTAGGGGTGATGAGGCCTGCGTGGTAGCACAGCCGACCATGGGAGGCGGGAGCAGGCGGTCCCGCCGGTGCTGGATTTGGTGGCTGGAGCAAGAAGATCAGAGATTGAAGAAACACAACGACTGTTGGATTGACATCGAATGGTTACGTCTGCTAGAATCGTTTGTTGACGTATATAATAAATAAAAAATCTTGCATACGTGTCAACTTAATAGGCCCAAAAGTCAGACCATTCCCTTTTTTAATAATTTATATATGGCTCATTGCAACTTCTTATGCAATTTATTGCAGTCTGTTTTTTTTTGGCCAGGGCCAGGGTTAAAAATTTAAACGAAATTTTGCATATTTCTGTGTGTTCCAAACTATTTTTAATACCGAAATGTCGAGCCGGATTTAAAGTACTTTGAAGATATATTTAAATTAGGTTAAAGCCCAGTGAAATTGAAATCTGAAAATTTGAAAAAATTCAGAAATTATAAAGTACTTGCCAATTTGTCATCTGTTTTTATATTTACAGCCCATTTCCTATTACTTTGAAGATTTGCAGGCGTCTTGAAAGACTTGCAGCCCATCAGGGCATAGAAAAATAAGTAGGCCTGGATTGGGTATTCTTTAGAAAAAATAAATTGGGCTCATTTTCACAAAGAAAAAATAGCTGGGCTGGTCATGTGGTGAACATAAAATATAAGCCTGTGCTAGACGGGCCACAACCCAATTGAAACCCTTCTTCGTCTCAACAATAACCAAAAAAATACTGCTTGAGCAGCTACGTCCTAGGTGTCAGCCGATCTTGTGTTGTTCTCTTGTCTATTGACTATATACGCTGACAATGTTGTGGGTCCCAGATGTCAGGAAACCACTAGGAGGAAGCATTTTCTTTTTCCATACATTGACAATGAAGTTTATATAACAAAAAATGAGGAACTTGCTTGCGTCCGGCCATGGACATTGTGGGCCCCTACTGTCATTCTCTCCACGTACAGTCCTCTGCCGATTCCTCTTGTTTGTTGACCATGTTGACAACGCGATAGGGCGGCGCCGCGGTGAGCGCACAAAAGCGCGCGGAGGCCGACGATGATGCCTCAGACGTCGGCATTCATGATTTAGGAGACGGTGGGGCGGCGATGCATGTGATGAGGCGTAGCCAGCCATGGGAGGCGGAAGCAGGCGGCCCCGCTGGTGCTGGTTTGGTTTTGGCGGCTGGAGGAAGACAAGATTGAAGAAACACGATAGACTGTAAAAGCAGCAGGAGTACTTAACAACCTTAACTAGAACTAGTAGGGACACTTAACAACCATAGCTGAAAGCAGTATGAGTACTTATACAGGTTCAACTGTACAAAGCACGCCTTGAACAGTGCTACTTTACCTACAGTTAACCAAGGGTGAGGCCGCCAAGCCCCAGGACAAGGCCCAGGCCCCACCCCGCGGATCCACAACCTTCTGAAAGCGGCTTCATCTCACAATGTGGTCAATAAACAGGATATTCGCTTTAGAGCCATGGAAAAGCGGGAACATAATCTTCTGTCATATTCTCCAAGATGGACGAGCCTTCATTACTTGAGACCACCCATGAATAAGTATCTTTTCACCTCCAAGGGTAATGCAGTAGGTCGACATAAACATCATGTTGTGACCAAGCGCAAGTCTGACCCGACCATGGTCAGGCATCTGTATAGGAACAATAGAACTGGGCAGTTTCTGTTTCAGGAAGATCACATCTGTAAAACTGTGTATAAGCAAGAGTTTATGAACAACATTTATAACAGAAAATAGCTCATACCATAAGTTTCTCGACACAGTTGGACCTATTCAACGAGTGCAGTAGTGGCACACATATCCCCGTGGACTTCCACCATTGAAACGCCCCACAAGGACCTCAAGACGATCAATAAAGCGCAGGAACTTGTGGATGTCGTTCCAGTCAACTTCAGTGCCATCAGTAATAGTCGAGTTCTTATAGAATAACAAACAAGTAGCATGCTTAACTCTGAAAAAACATACATGTGCCACCAATTATAAGAAAATATTAGTTATAAGTAGCATCTTCGTGAGAGATTCGTTGCTACTTCTATAGTTAAATTGTGGTTAGTTAGACAGAATAGGTGGATTAAGAAGTAATCGAGGCAACAAGCAAGAACCAGATACAAAACTAACATGGATGAACAATTGGAATGATGTCGGGGTGGAAGATCGCAGTGAAGATGAGACCATGTTCTGCTATTTCCATCAACATTCGTACTCCAACTTTTAGTCTGTAACACTTGAGAAAGTTTATCCAAGTTCAGCCATAAAAAAAGCAGTGATCTTCTTGGTTCATGAACCTAACTCGGAACTTATATCCATGGCTTGCCTTCACTATGACCATTAAACTAGTGTATTCAGTTATGGCAAGGCCGAGCATCTTGAGTACATGTGTTCTGGCAGAGCAAGGAATGCACTACAAGAAAAATAATATGAGAACACAATGTATTCCCTATCCAAATATAGAAATAATTTCCTCCTTGATGTCAGTGTTGACCATGGTACTGGTACCTTTTATCCAAATATAGCAATCCAAATTTCCAAATTAGTCGACAGCATGTTTAAAAAACCCCACCCTCCCGGATAGAAAAGAGGATTCTAGGAACATATTGTGTGCGTCTTAAAATCCTGTGTTAGGATGAGAAGGAACAAGTGTGGCGTCTCGCCGAGGGCGCAGAAACCTGTAGGGTCCTCGCACTTCAGGCACTGCAAATGAAACACACTAGATTCAGTAGGAAGAAAAATGCATCAACTGCGGCGGCTGCCATCCTAGGATTACCCGCAACCAAGGAACTTGGATTTATCGGGGATGGATGAAGAATTCGTACCTAGTTATCCATGAGAAAACTCTATGCAATCGCTGAGAGGGGTTTTTTCTCTGAACAAGCAGATGAGGGATAAGGGGATTCAAGCCAAGTGAAATATTGCCGCTTCGTTCGTCCAGCTTACTGCTAAAGCTGGAAAGGTGGTTTTTTTATGATTTGACGGCTCATTGGGCATTACTGCGGCGGTACGACCGGGGTGTGTCCACCGTGCAATTGTGAACTCTAATTTGGTGCATATGGCACGTGGACCCCATTGTCGGATGCCCCACATATCAGCGAAAGGAAGTAGAAAGACAGGAGTAACTAGTTACACATAAATATATTTTTGACAGAGAGATACTCCCTCTGTAAAGAAATATAAAAATCCTTTATATCACAACTTTATGAATAAGAAAAATCAAGGGGAATATATATATAACATATATAATTATAAAAACAGAGATTTTTTAACACGGTATAGACTAGTTGGTGATGATGGTGTGCCTGCCATCCTGCAATATAGGTCGTCTGATTTATATGTGACGAATAGGAAGGAAACTATGGCAATTTTGCAAAAAGGTACCCACACACCTCTCCACATTTGCGAATAAGGCCTTCCCTCATTCATCATTTTCTCTCACAAGATAAAATACTCATACAAATGCATCTTGATGTTACGTGCAATGCACGGGCATTATGGGGGTTCAGCTAAGAATATAATACTCAGACATGCTCACGGTTCTGGACTTTGGGCCACAGGCCGGTGGGCCTGCATGTTTGGGGGCCCATGTATTCTACCTCAGTGCTTTTTATATTGCAAGTGATTGGTACGACGCTGGTTTTAGATGCTGTCGCAAGGTGAATACACAAAATTGAATAAAGCACGGCAGCTGTTAGAATGAAATCGAACGACAGTTCCTAACCAGCAAACAGAGTTGCAATTCTATCAACGATAGACCACGTGATAAATAGTACTATGGTAATACTTATAAACACAGGACACTTGTTTCACCATGCCAGATTATTACATCAAAATCTCTCGGAGGATAGATCATTTCGGCAGTTGCGTGCTGCTACTGAAGAATTTCAAAGTTGATTTCGACCAACTCTCCTTGCCGAGAAAGTTTGATTTTGACATCATCCCCTACCGCAAGATATGATTTAGATTTGAACCTTGCCATCCTTTAGCATCAATCATCATGCGACCATCCTTTGTACTTATGATATATTGAGCAGGTTCATACACACCAAGGCTGCGCATGGTAAGAGAAACTTGGCCATAGTCGCCCGGATTGTTGAACGACTCCCTCATTGCTCTAGGAATTCTCTGTTTGCAAACAAGAAGACATACACAAATAGTTAGATCAACACAGTGAATCATATGAAACAACATGGAAAGAAAAAAGAACGAAGCACTTGGGCGGCCAATGCTTACCAAGAAGGTGGACATGTCGATTTTTGTAAGGACTTTGGTATATGAAGTGCGAACTACAGCCCAGTCTGTTGCTGGTGCAACTGTTGGTTCCGTTGCCGCTGCACGGGCCAGAGCAGATGCAAGTGCAAGTGTTGGTGTAGGTGCCAAAGTCATTGCTGATGCCCATGCCGGTGCAACTGGTAGTGCCGCTATTGCTGCCGGATATGGTGCTCCTTGTAGAGCTGGTGTCGATGCTCGATCCTCCAGTAGATCAGCCTAACCCGCTGACGCGATCGGTGCCCAATCCTCAGCTGGATTAGACTAAGTTGTTGCCACTGTCAGTGCTAGAGCAAGTGCCATTGGAGAAGCTGTCGGTGCTCGATACGTTGTTGAAGGTGGTACCGATGTGTGAGATAGCGGCGATCGTGTCTGGTCTGCTATGATCAGCTTTCTAACTTGAGTAGGTTCCGTGACCGTGATCCAGTCTTTTTCTTCATTTCTTTTAAACGCGAGAAGGACTAATTTAGGCATGTTTGTTAAACCAAACTGCAGTTCATCATAGGGATTCAGCTTGTACTCAGACAACAGACTGATCCAATTGTTTCCAGATATTGGAGTGTAACCATAGTTGATAAACCGTCCTCACAAAAAATATGGTCTGGACACTTAATAATATACAGATTGAATTAAGTGGACAGACATTAACATAGACTGTTCTCAGGACTTAGGACACACCAAAAGTGGTAGTACTAAATAATACATGGTTCACAAACACAAATCAAGTACTGAACAATAGTACTTACTACAGACAAGCAAAGTTGCACTAATTAAACTCTGCAGACTATTGCTTCCCACCGACCTACGAAATGAACCCCGCATAACTGACTAGGCCATGGACTTCATGAGAGATGTCTACCTGCACCATAACCATCTCATCAACCTTGGAGAACCTAACAGAGTGGTCTTTCCACTCATAAACATGACTATGAAGACATGCCACATCAGATTTGTCAGGAAGCTTTACAAGAACCACACCCTTCGTAATTGAAGGCATGGCCAGGAAATTGTTGTGGTCAAGTATAGCCTCGAGAACACACTTGACAACAATGCTATAGGAAAACACTAGTTCAGGACACGTGGCGACAAGGACACGACAGCTGGATAGTTTAGCACTAGAACTCATCCTCAAGTCTTCCAGTTCACACGGCATGACTTTGAGAACTTCATCTCCACCACGGACCTGGTTCTAATTCAAACAGAAACCAAATATTTTATTACTACCTCCGTTCAAAAATATAAGATGATTTTCCATATTTTACTCCATATATGACTACATATACGCAAATAAATGAGGGAACAAAGACACTAGAACATGTCTTCAAAGGCATCAGAGCAGAGGGATTACTTGCAATATCCATAACACAAGTTACTGAGGCAAATATACCCTCTTCAAAGGTAGCATTGATGTTCATAAAGTAGTTAGAAGTAATCTATAAGAAATCGGTGTCAACCTCTCGCACGTTTTGCTCAAAAAAGGTATTTAGAACCATCATTTTGCACACAAAAATCACATGCAAGATCACCCATAAAGTTGTACTACTAGTACTAGTACTGCGTGTTAGATGAAAAAACACAATCAAGATCGAGAAAAAGATCGTCAAGAAGAGATATTGCCTGGACTTGCTTAATGAGGGATCCCGGAGAGGGGGGCTTGGACAGGGTGATGGCTTTGAGCTTGTCTATGATAGTCTTGGCGGGGTGCTTATGCTTCTTCGTACCATGAGCCTCGCCGGTTTTGGCCAGAGCCATAGACATCACTTCTGCTGGTGCTCCAACGTCCATTAGGAAACTATAAAATAGAAATAAAAGAAAAGAAACCATAATCACAAACCCAAAAGAAGAATAGAGAGGGAGTTATAGGATCAGTCTCAGGGTTGCAAGATCGGGCCTTGGCCAGAATCAACACCATTGATGTGCTCACCTTTCCTTATTTGGGAGAGAAGAACAATGGCAGAAGCAGATCGGGGTTTTCTGGAAGAAATGAGGAACAAGATGAGGGACAAGTGAGTGGGGGTTTTCTTCAAGAGAGGAAGCTGAGAGAGAAGAGTGAAATGATGGTTGCTTCGTCCGTCCAACTTACTGCTGGAAAGGAGGGGGTTTTGTGATTTGATGGCTCATTGGGCATTATTGCAGCGATCGATCGGGGTAGTCTACCATGCAGTTGGGCACTCTACTATGGAGTAATTTAGTGCATGGCTACTGTACCCCAATGCTGGTTGTCCCACACATTGGCGAAAGTGAGTAGCAAGGTTCTTGACGACCGTCGAGGCGGATCCGCACGGTAGAGCGTGTCCACTGTTTTTTCTGAAGAAAAAAATGATTACAGCAAGCGTTCCCACTCTTATGACGGAGAAATGCGAAACACGGCAGCCAGTTGAACATACACGGTGCTCCTACTACTAGGCATGTGTAGTGGTTCATACGTCAGTACTACATATTCTTGTTGCTAGTGTAGTAAGATATGATGATAACAAATGATGTTGTGCGCATGTCAACTATATGAACAGTAATGTAACATAGTACGTCCCGCTTTTTCGACTATCCGGTCGAGAATGAACAGTGAGATCAGTGTTAACAAAACTAGGTCTACAGCGCACGGAGAGTACGATGCTACAGTTCTAGACAAAACATGAACCATATGAAGCACGAATCAGTGTTAGGCAGGGTGTATGAAGGGTGCACAGGATGGGAGCTAAAGTTCCCTTCTCGACCCACTTTTGGGTGTTTGGCAGAGTGCATGAAGGGTGCATGAGTCCACACTAGTAGGTTAACACAAATACACAAAGAGGGAACAACTATATTGAGATGAGAATGCAATCAAACACACCCACACGCTTTGTGCTACAGTGACTGATCTGCACCGTCTGAGTTTGATCCAACGGTCATGTTGCGCCATGGACATGCCCACGCAGAGGACGCCTAAACACCACAGAAGTCCCTCTGCTTCTCGAGGCACACGACCTTGGTGATGCAGGGTGCAACTACCCGCAGAGCCCGCTCCCAGTCGACGGGAGCTATCTCGTCAAAGACGGCATCCAATGGCACGAATGGATTCCGGTGACAGAGCCCTGAGAGGATTCGTCCAGCAACGGCGACGGCAGCCCGGCAACCCTTCCTTGTCTAGCTCCGCCCCCACCATCGCACGGAGATGGCTCAGATCCTTGGACATATAGGTGAAGAAGGAGACCAGGTCAGGAAGCCGCAGCTCGTTGAAGTCCATGGGGTGGTCGAAGGGGTTTAGCTCGACGGTCGTGCTGGCACGACGATAAGCATCGCGCAGCCGCAACACGTGCGTGGCAACATGGTCCACCAAGTGGCTGAGGCAATCCTGGACCTCGGCACAATCGGCCTGCTCACGCTCTAGCCGGCTCCCCTAATGGCCTATCGTATCTCCCGCTTTCTGCAGCAACGCCACCGATGCCTCGAGCATCTTTATGGTGGACGCCTACCACTTTTGAAGCTCCGTGAACTGCCGCACATAACGGAGGAGCATGGCACTCCTCTCCTCCTTGAGCTCACGGAGCTCCACGTCCTTGGCCCTGAGCTCCGCATCCTTGGCCTGGAGCTCCTGTGTCAAGCGCCTCACCTCATACTCTATGATCTGCTGCGCCGCCATGGCACCAGGTAGAAGCAATGGGGAGAGGAGGCAAAGGGGGGGAAATGGCTGAAAGGCAATGCAATCTACGAGAAGGCAGAGGAAGCCAGCCGAGGAGCGGGGTGAATCTTTTGATTTTCACCATGGGAAAACACCAGTCCATGACTTTTCACATCAGGAAGCAATGGGTTTTACAGGTGGAGTCATCGTGACTAATTGCTGCCCTGCCTGCTCTCGTCAATAAGAAAATAAAAATCTTGATGCGCCTACTCCCGTCAATCAAAATATTAAAAATCCTGGCACACCTACCGCACCCAAAGACCAGAGAAACGCCATGGTGGATATTTAAATTTACCTGCTGGCAAGGAGATAAAAAGAGGGGTGAAAAGACAAATGTGGCAGTGGCCTAGCTAATCGGTCGCACTAGCCCAACTAGCTAGCCACCGTCCTTCACTGATCTACTCGGCGGGAAAGGTGGTCTTTCGTGATTTGACGACTCATTTACTTGCTTCAGCGCTACGACTGAGGAGGACCCAAAAAATGCACGGTAGGGTGTCCCACGTCTCGGCAAGCAAGAATATATGTGTGCACCACCCGGGAGGACCCCGAAACCGTGTGGTAGGGTGTGCCATGTCTCGGCACGGAGGAAAAACATGCGTGTAAAAATATACTGTATCAGACATACTACCTATGGTTCGACCTCAAGACCCAGCTAGTCGGTAGAAAACTCCCCACTAGCCACACAGCTTCATCATGCTAACGTGGCACGGAGGATAGGTGTGGTTAGCTCCGTCTCGACAAGCCACAACGTCTCTTGTTCTAGGTGATTCTTCTATTTTCCAAGATTTTTTAGTTATAATAACACCACGGCAAGCTAGCGCCGCTCTTCGTGTGTGCCCATGCATCTAAAGGTTAGACGATGGAGAGGAGAGAGAGATCGTAGACCTAGGACCCACCAGCAAGTGAGTCAACGGTCATGCACGTGTTGACGAGGCACTTCCTCTACTGTACTCAACGTAATACTGTATAAAATCAAGTTATGGGACAAAGCCAACAACCATTGTTGTTTTAGGCTATCGACTTACGCTTTGTAGTCCAGGTTGCCAGTTCGAATCTCGTCTTTCAGATTTGTTAGTTTTAGGTCCAAATTTATCAATGACAAGTGGGACCCCCGTGTGTTGTTCCGATATTTCAGTGTAGGATGGTTTTTTTGAACAAACACTTTGCGCGGTTAGACAAGTAACGACACGATTTACACGTATTTTGCAAGTTTACGAACAAAAATGACAGCGGCATATAATATCACATCCATCCCGCAGCTTAGATGCTATGGTGATACGAGTTTTTACATCGTTGGAACTGAGATCCAATGGCTTGGGAGTAGTCTTTGTAATTATGCGCAATTTCCAAACTCTCCAAGGGTTTTTTTTTCAAATAAAACATTCAGGCCTCGTGTGTGATGCTGCATCTTGGATCCAACGGCTCCCCGTTGCTCATATTAGGTGCTCCACGTAGCTTAATTAGCCCCTATGGTGATACGAGCATCTAGGTCGTATGATCTGTGATCAGATGCCACATGCATAGTACTTGTACTTTCTGCGCAATTCCCAAACTCTCTCAAGCATATATTGCAAGAACATTCAAACATCCTATTGTGAGCCGTTAGATCTCTGTGAACTCCTATCACCATAGAATCTACGGTGCGGGAGCACCTCATATTCTCAAGTGCGAGAAAACATCGGGTGCTCTCGCATCTTGGATGCTACGGTGATACGAGCTTCGAGGTTTGATCTGAGATCCAATGTCATCTGAGTAGTCTTTGTGCTTGTAAGCAGTGGCCGAACTCTTTGGGGGCTTTTTTTGCAAAAAAACATTCAAACCACCGAGGAATTGTTGGATCACAAATCCAACTGCTCCGAAGAGCTTGTATCACCAAAGCATCTAAGGTGTGGTAGCACATGATATTCTTACATACAAGAGAATATGATGTCCTCCTTCATCTTAGATGCTATGGTGATACGAGCTTCGAGGTCGTTGGATATTGGATCCAAGGGCATCTGAGTAGTTTTTGTACAAATTATGTGCAATTCTCAAACTCATTAAGGTTTCCTATAAAAATATTAAGACATTTTGTGAGCTGCTATATCTCAGATCTACAAGCTCCAAGCAACTCGTATCAGCATATAGCATCTAAGGTGTGGGGGCACATGATATTCTCCCGGGGAGGAGGGGGTGCACCACCAATCGATGTTTGGGGAGTGTGGGGACAAATATAATTTAAACAATCCTAAACAGAGCTTCACAATTTTATCTAAGGTCGAGGGGTCAACCCCCGACAATCTACATAGCTCCGCCTAAACACAACATTTGCATGTACTCCCTCCGGTCCTTATTAGTTCGCATATAAGGTTTGTCTGAAGTCAAACCTCGTAAACTTTGACCGAATTTATAGAGAAAAATACCAACATTCAAAATGTGAAAACCAACAACATTAGATGTGTCATGACTTTAGTTTTCATATTGTATAAATTTAGTATTGTAGATATTGATATTTTTTCATATAAATATGGTCAAAATTTATGAAGCTTGACTTCAGACAATTCTTATACGCGGAGTAAAAAGGACTGGAGGGGGTATGTAGTATTATACTTAATATTCATGTTTCAGTTTCCTGTTCATTTTAAATATTGAAATGAGGACCATGCATGTCTTACATTTTACTCCCTTCGTTTCTAAATATTAGTCTTTTTAGAGATTTCAACTGGACTGCCACATACGGATGTATATAGACATATTTTAGAGTGTGGATTCACTCATTTTTCTCTGTATGTAGTCACTTGTTGAAATCTCTAAAAGACAAATATTTAGGAATGGAAGGAGTATTTTTGAATTCGTGTCATACATGTATGGTTTGGAAAAATAGATGCACTATACTTATTGGATTGTTGTTGTGTTCGTGTGTGTGTGTGTGTGTGGTCATATGCTTGATACATACAAATTTGCTCACCACCATACCATTCATCTTTTAAATTTGAATTTGAATGTGAAATCCACGTTGAGATCACTATATCACAAACTCACTCTAATTCAAGAACTCGTCATAAATCAATTACCACGTTGAGATTACTGTTTGCAAGGAAAATACGGGCATTGTAATACACATAGATTCATTCGAAAATTTAAAAGATTCCTTTCGTATTCTTGAATGGTAGGACCCAACGGTGTACCAGCCAGACCCTGGCTCGTGTTGATCCTAAAAAAAACGGGCTCGTGTCCTTCTGGTGTCGTGCATGGTATGCACATTAGTCAACCCCAACCAGTCAAGCCTCCGCGTTTCAAGTCGAAATATCTCGTGGCCAGAATTCTATCCCTAGGAAATTCCCCTCATGTCCCTGGTCCATAATGACTACCGGCGAACAATGGAGGGATGCTTTAGTAACTAGACAATGTTACCTACCGTGCTGAGCACGGTTCAATTCCCTCGGTCGCCGCTACCCAAGGTCACCCGCCAACTCCATTGCCTAGTACTAATAGGAGTACTACACCGGGATGAGCACAAAATTGAGCCTGTTTGTTTGTGCCTAGTACTTGAGTTAATATATCAGTCAATGCACTGGTATAGAGGGATTATCCTTTTACTCTGCATATATAACTTGTCCGAAGTCTAACTAAGCAAAATGTTTGACCAAATCCTTTCTTAAGAAATACAACAGGAAAGATGTATCGCTTTGTAAGTGCATCTAGTGCCCCTTAGTGATTTTGGTGCATTGAAGACTTATAGGTTAAGGGACTAATGCGATTGTGAGTGTACACATGTCTATAAGTCTATGAGGAGTTTGATATTTACAAAGAAAGTCGACCCCTAAAAATGAAGTTCTTCGACTGAAGACTTTGAAAGTGAAGAAATTGGTGTAATCCTGAAGACTTGGTATTCGTTCAACGAACATGAAGCGTGAAGACTTTTGTTTTCATAGTTTCATTTTCTCTTTCTTGAGTCATAGGAAACACCGTACTGTTAAAGGGGGTCGAGGAAATACTAAGGAAAAATTTCCAAGTGATGCTCAGCTCAAATCCTACACCTACCAATCCCTTCGAGTGAAGCCATTGGAAATCTCATACAGTTTAGTCAATTTCTTCAGTGACAGAGACGAAGTTCTTCTAGTCTCTGAGGAATTTGTTCTGACTGAGGAGTTAGGAATTCGCCAGTGCGGATTGCCTACGCAGTGAGGAACATGATAGCCATGAGGTATTTGATACTCAAAATTCCGACCATAGCTATGCTATGCGCCAGCTGTCCCAAAATATCTACCCACCGAACGGTCATATCATTGAAGGGCATTTATGTATTATCATGTTGGGCTGCTCCCTAGGCTATAAATAGCCGCCCCCTACAACCACTAGCTGGTTGGCTGCTCCGAGAGAAACTGACACTTGTCATTTGAGAGCATCCCATCCTCCGAGGACTTGGAGTGAAAATCATCAAGTGAGGAAAACCCAAACCCAAACACCTACAACCCCCAAGTGATTGAGCATCACTGAAGAGATTGATCCTACGTGGATCCGATGCTTGTTACCTTTGAAGACTATGCATCTTCCAAACAGTTAGGCGTCATGGTCTAGAGCATCCAAGAGGAAATTGTGGGTCGCCGAGTGACCGAGTCTGTGAAGATTTGGAAGTCACCTGAAGACTTACCATGAGTGATTGGGCGAGGTCTATGTGACCTTAGCTCAAGGGGAATACGGTGAGGACTGAGTATTCTGGACTACGTGTTCAGAACTGGGTGTCCGGGACTGTGTGTCCTCAGGTTTAAATACCTAGCCGCCCTAACCAGACGTACAACTGTCACAGCAGTTGGAACTAGTCTACCAAATCATTGTCTTCACCAAGCTACCTGGTTCCATTTCCTTAACCCTTTCATTTCCTCATTTTTGTGTTGTGAGCTTGTTCATATCTGTTTGAAGACTTTGACTGAAGACTTTCTCAATTTCCTCAGTTCAATTTCTTCAGTATGTTTGTCTTCATCCTGTGTTTACGCTTTCTGTACTTTATGCTTGTTTTTCATTTCATCATGAAGACCATGCTCATGTTCTGTTATGTTTACTTCTGAGTACTTATTCCGCTACAAGAAGTTCTTCACTCAGGAATTTCCTCACCATGAAATTCCTCAGTGAAGTTTCATAAAAATCTCCTATTCACCCCCTCTAGTCGATATAATGCACTTTCACACTTGAAAATTTATTGCATGATGCAGGTTACGATATTGTTTTGAATCCTGGATTTAAATTTCAGAAAATCCAAAAGTGACCGAAAATTCATGAACCTGAGTATGGTCAGGTGATATGGCACAAATATTCCTACATAATTGTTTTCTTTAATTTGAGACAAGCTGCTTATGAGAAGTTGCACAAATGAAGAGCCAAGGTATTTTGTTACAAAGACATGTCATGTTAAGGCGAACGCTTTCACTATTGAAACTATGGGCGTTTACGTGCGGCCACGAGTCCCGCTTCTCATTGGCAGGTGCCGCCCGAGCAAGCGTGTGAGTCGACAGGAGGCGAGCGACCAGACCGTTGCGCCGGCTGACTGGGAGGCGTGCGAGCAGACCGCTGCGCAGGCTCACCGGGAGGCGAGCCCTTTGACCAGGCTCCACCACCCACCTTCGTCCCATCTGCTCCCACTTTTAATGTCGCCAGCGCCGCAGTTTAAAATCAACCCCGCACTACCCGGTATCGCTACAATCTTCTCTCTTCCTCTCTGATTCTCCTATCATCTACCTCCAACCAGCCTGACCTAACCGTACGCCATGCCGCATCACAATGGTCTGTCCTTAGTCTTCCAGTTTCCTGAGGAAGAACACAGCCAGAGTCTTAAGAACATAAGGCGATTTGGGACGAGCTTGAACCGACCTTGCGGGAAGACGCCACGCCTGTCCCCGCTCCCGTTCCGGCCCCCGTCGCCCCGACTGCGCCAGCACCCATCCCTGTAGCATTGATGGGCTGGGAACCGCACATTGTCACTGAGGTTGATGCCACGGGGTTCCACGAGGTCCCCGCCGACTTTCACATGCTCGTGCACCTGCCAACGCATGCGCCTGCGCGTGCACTGACACGCACGCCCGTGCACCTGCCAGCGCATGCGTTTGCATGTGCACTGACGTGCGTGCCCATGCCGGCGCCCGTGCACACGAATGTCTTCGCCACGCCGTTGCCAGCGCCTGTCCCCGCGCAGGTGCCAGTGCCCCCCTCGACGGCATGGATGGCCGCCGTCGACCGCTTCCTTGCACCAACGCCAGTCGCCTCCTCCCGCCAGTTGACTCGATCCTGGAGACCGAAGTCCAGAACATTGTGGCCTTCCTTGACGCTAGGGCCAATGTCCAGGAGTATGCCAACAACGGTGCAAGACGTTGCCGTCGCCATCGCCGTCCCTGTCGGTCAGTGGCCCGACGACACACATAGCATGACAGAGGAGCCGCTTCCCACCGCAAGACGCCCCTGCCGCCGCCGCGTAATCTAAATTTGCCATGAAAAACGTTCAGATTGCCATGCTTAAAATCCGAACGTTTATCATTTCCGTTTATTTTAGATCGATTGTCGTATGAATGTAAAGTCAGAGTCAGATTGAATGAAATCTATGGTTTGATCGATTGAATGTTCTGCTAGAGCCGTATCAAATTAAATATAAAATGTCATCAAGCCACATGTATTCCTTCTCATCCAACGACCTAGACTGCTTCAATGTCGAGCGCCCAACATTTTTAGCGTGCAGTTAATTTCATGCCAAAAATAGTGCTAATCATATAATAACACGCAAATAATATCCTACTTTATATCCGCATGCACTTAATATACTTCCAAATTAACGTGCATTGCACATACACATTGACTAGTACTACTAGTACGTGAAACTGGTGCCGTAACTTGTGAACGCGTCCAGATATGGTCAACGGCAACATTGCCCGCGAGTTCTTCGTGTTTGCCCGTGCGTCTAAATGTAGAAGGGGAGGAGAGGGAGAGAGAGAGCACACATGGAACACACTAGTAAGTGAAGGAGAATAGTGTGTGCTAACGAGCCGGTCCCACTAATGTACTAAAAATAATATTACATGTTATCCATTAAATAGGATGTGGTAATATAAAAACATTATATGAACAAAGAGGGGTACAACAAACATTGTTGTTCTACGTATGTTGCCTATTGACGTGCGGCTTGAAGGCCCTGGTCGCATGTTCGATCCTTGTCCTTTTAATTTTTTTATTAATTTATATATGGCTCCAAATTTGTTTCATGACAGGTGGGCCCCCCGGTGTCTAGTTTGTAGCACTTTAATTTGTGGGTCGAAATTTGTTCCATTACAGGTGGACTATCAGTGTGTAGTTTTGTAGCTTATTTGTAATAATTGAAGAGAACAACAGAGTTTTTTGCAATAATACCATGGTGCGACATTGAAGGCGAGAAAGGACGTGCGAGAGAGCGATGACCGAGCCAGAGGGAAATCGATTGGGGGAGGTGCGGGGGTTGCAACGGTGTTTGGAGTAGTTGTGGGCCGAATTCTACTAAAATATAATCTAAACCCACCGGAATAAATGCCTACACAAATTAATCCAAGGTTGGAGTCCCCCTCGCAATGTAAATAGCTCCGGCTTTGCGAGGGGTGGAGAGGTAGCTTCAATGTGTGGAAGATACGGCATGAGAAAGCGAGGTCAATCGAGACACATATATATAGAGAGACAAAGTGAGTGTGGTCTGACATTCATTGAAAAGATATATATATATATATATATATATATATATATATATATATATATATATGCTCTGGAGAGATATTGTCCGATTGAGCTTTTGGGAAGGGTGAGGGCTGTAAGATAGAGCTTTAAAGATGATCCAGTCACTGACATGTAGATATATTTTGTGCGTGGGAGGAAGCAAGGTCAATCAATTACATATATATAAAGGGAGAGAGATTGAGCGAGTGTGGGTCGTCGTGCGATCGAAAGAGTGAGACGGGTTGGAGAGAGTGACCTAGATAGACAATGTGCGTGAGAGAGTATACAATATGAATATGTCGAATTGGGCTCAAACATGGAGATATATCGTTTGTGTCCGAGAAAGAGCGAGGTCAACCAAGGCATAAAGAGAGAGAGAGAGAGAGAGAGAGAGAGAGAGAGAGGGGAGAGAGAAAGGGAGAGAGAGAGGGCGAGGGAGAGGGAGAGAGATTGAGCAAGCATGGCCCGCCATGAGGTCGAAAGACTGCGTGGCTTGGATGGACTGACCTAGATAGACAATCTACACGAGAGAGTATAGAGTGTGTCGATCGAGACCTGAACAGGGAGATATATCATTTGTGTGTGAAAGAAAACGAGGTTAAACGAGACTCGGATAAAGAGAGAGAGAGATTGAGAAAGTGTGGCCCGCCGTGCGGAAGAAAGAGTGAGACAGTCTCGAGGGAGTGACCTAGATTGACAACCTGCGTGCGTGCACATGAGAGGCTGGGGGCTAGATAGACAATGCATGTATCTAGTGAGAGAGGGTGAGAGGGAAAGAGAGAGAGAGAGCTCGGCATGGGGTGCTGATGCGACCCTGTCTTCAAAGAAGAGGGAGTTCAAGGGGAGGTCTGATCTTCACGACGTAGGATCGATAAATGGATGGGGGTAACTAGCTGCAAGCAGCCAAAAATGGGAAATAAGAGATTATGACCCGACGAGGAGGATGCTCACCGGAGCTTGCAATCCGAACATTCGCCGATCCACAACCCTCAATACTACCCCACACAACCACGCTCAAGTCGTGGAGCACGGGATAGGTGCAATCCGCAAGGGAAACCACGAACTCTAACCCACACAACATGATCTAGTCGTGGAGCATGAATTAGGAGCAATTTCTCAAGGAATCACGAGATTAAGGATAACAAGAGCTCTCCAATCTTAGGATGAGTCTATGTCTTTGGTCTTTGATAGAAATGGCAAAAAGTCCCCAACGAAGGGAAGAGCTAGCCTATTTATAATCAGGACAACCCCCCTGGATAGGTGTGAAAGAGAACTAGCTTCCAGAACTAGCTTAGGTGTGAAAGTGAACCAGCTTTGTTTGATTAAATGGTTTCAACACTTAATGAGGTAGCTTCTGGAAAACTCTCGTTGGAGGTGGTTGGCAGTTCCCGACCAAACTTTGTTCACTGGGGTCGAACAATGTTACCTTCAGCAGAAAACTCGAGTTCTAGAAACCTTTCGCAAGTTAGTATATCCAAACTCGTGTAAAACATTGTTTTGTCAGAAATGGAACAATGTTTCTTCAGCAGACAACTCATTCTTCATGAATTCCTAACTTTGTTTCCTTGCCATAAAACATTTTTTTGCACAGATTGGAATGTGTTTGGCCTTCTTCGACATCGCACCTGAGTTCAACCAACAACAAAGGAGGTGAAGGCACAACCATGTTTTCAAGGTCAAATGTATTTGCATTGCGCGACTTCTTGTGATTTGCATCGTTGATGGTTGGTGGTGTGGTGCCCATGGTTGGGATGTCCTCAACATATACCCCTCTTGAGAAGGAGTCATCCTCAACTCTAAAGGCCCAAAGTATGGGGAAAGATCGGAGACATTGAAGGTTGGACTAACACCATATTCTTTAGGAAGATCGATCTTGTAAGAATTATCGTTGATTCGCTCAAGCACCGCAAATGGTCCATCACCCCGTGGCTGCAACTTGCACTTGCATTGCTCAGGAAAACGGTCCTTCCAAAGGTGTACCCATACCAAATCGCCTTGCTCGAACACCAGCTTCTTCCTGTTCTTGTTTACCCGCTTCGCATAGTGTTCAATCATTTTCTCAATGTTCTCCTTTGCCTGGGCATGAAGTTTCTTGACGAAATCAGCATGCTTACTGGCATTAAGGCTAGTTCGTTCCTGGAGTGGCAAAGGCAAAAGATCGATGGGAGCAATAGGTTTGAAGCCATAAAAAAGTTCAAATGGGCAAAATTTAGTGGTCGAATGTACCACCCTGTTATACACGAACTCCACATGAGGTAGGCAATCTTCCCACATCTTCAAATTCTTCTTTAGGACTGCTCGCAGCATCATGGACAACGTCCGGTTGACAACTACAATCTGTCCATCAGTTTGTGGGTCGCATGTCGTGGAAAATAGGAGCTTGGTGCCGAGTTTTCCCGACAAGGTCTTCCAAAAGTAGCTCAGAAATTTTGTATCACGGTCTGACACAATCGTGCGTGGTATTCCATGTAGCCGCACAACTTCCCTGAAAAACAAATCAGCAATGTGTGAAGCATCATCGCTCTTATGACATGGGAGAAAATGTGCCATTTTGCTAAAACGATCAACTACCACAAACACCGAGTCACTCCCCCTCTTAGTCCGTGGTAAACCAAAAACAAAATCCATAGTAATATCTTCCCACGGAGTATTCAGGATAGATAGAGGAGTATATAAACCATGAGGATTCAAGCGGGACTTAGCTTTGTGACAAATCTCGCATCTCATCAAGTAGCGTTCCACGTCACGTCTCATGTGCGCCAAAAGAAGTGATCAACAAGCACACTTTCAGTTTTCTTGGCTCCAAAATGTCCCATGAGACCACCAGCGTGAGCCTCCTGCAAGAGCAAAAAACGAACAGAACAATCTGGGATGCACCATTTGTTAGCTCGAAATAGAAATCCATCATGCAAGTGAAACTTCTCCCATCCTTTTCCCTTGTTACACTTTGAAAATGGTTCAGCAAAGTATGAGTCAGTAGAATACAATTCTTTGATGCTTTCTAAACCAAGGATTTTAACATCAAGTTGGGAAAGTAAAATGTGGCGCCTAGACAATCCGTCGGCAACAACGTTATCCTTCCCTTTATTGTACTTGACAATATAAGGAAAAGAATCTATGAACTCACACCATTTTGCATGTGTACGGTTCAATTTTAGTTGGCCCTTTAGATGTTTTAAAGATTCATGGTTAGAATGTATGACAAACTCTTTTGGCCACAAATAATGTTGCCATGTTTCCAAAGATCAAACAAGTGCATACAATTCTTTATCATAGACAGAATAATTAAGAGTTGGACCATTACGCTTCTCACTAAAATAGGTGATGGGTTTACCTTCTTGCATTAGTACTCCACCAATGCCAACACCACTTGCATCACATTCAATCTCAAATGTCTTACCAAAATGAGGAAGTGAAAGCAATGGGGCTGACGTCAATCTCATCTTTAGTTCTTGGAAGGACTTGTCTTGGGAATCACCCCATTGGAATGGAGTGTCTTTCTTCGTTAACTCATTCATTGGTGCAGCAATGTTGCTGAAATCCTTCACGAATCAGCAGTAGAAACATGCAAGTCCGAGCAAGCTACGTACTTGGCTCACATTTTGTGGAGGCATCCACTCACGAATAGCCTTGATCTTCTCTTCATCGACCTCCACACCTTTTGCTGAAACAACAAAGCCAAGAAACACAACCTTGCTTGTGCAAAATGTGCACTTTTCCATGTTAGCATACAACTTTTCCTCCTGTAGGACAGCAAGCACACATTTTATATGTACAACATGATCCTCCAAAGTGTTGCTATAAATCAATATGCCATCAAAGTAAACCACTACAAACTTGCCAATGAAGGATCTAAGCACATGATTCATCAATCTCATGAAAGTACTAGGTGCATTTGTTAATCCAAAAGGCATAACCAACCATTCATACAAGCCAAATTTTGTATTAAATGCAGTTTTCCATTCGTCGCCCTCTTTCATTCTTATTTGGTGGTAACCACTGCGCAAATCAATTTTGGAAAATATGGTGGATCCACAAAGTTCGTCAAGCATGTCATCGAGCCTAGGAAACAGGGTGCCGATATCTCACAGTTATGTTGTTAATGGATCTACAATCAGTGCACATGCGCATGGTACCATCTTTCTTTGGAACTAAAAGTATGGGAACATCACAAGGAGAAAGACTTTCTCTTACATACCCTCTGTTAAGAATATCTTCTACTTGCCTCTAAATTTCCTTCGTCTCCTCTGGGTTTGCTCGATACGGTGGCCGGTTTGGTAGTGGGGCGCCCGGAACCAAGTCGATTTGGTGCTCAATGCCCCGCTTCGGTGGCAAACCAGGTGGTACCTCCTTGGGAAACACATCCTCATACTCCTGCAAAAGATCAAGAACAACACTAGGAAGAGTTGAGGGTAAATCGTTAGCAGCCAATAAAGTTTCCTTGTACAGGAGTACAAAGAACGGAGTATTAGGTTCTCTCAATTCCCGCATATCCCTTTTCCTAGCTTTCATAACTAATCCCTCTTTTTCCCGGGGCTTGGTCATATTTGACTGTGGAGCTTTTGGCTGTGGAAACACTCCCTCACTATGTTGGTGGCTCACTCGTTGTGTATGATCACTCTCTCCCTTTTTCTTTCCTTCTCTTTTCATCTCATCAAGATAGACTTCCTCGGGTGTCATGGGCAGCCAAGTGAACTTTTCTCCTCTATGGACAAAACATAAGAAATTCGCACGCCCACTGATTTGCACACCACGGTGATGCAACCACGATCGTCCAAGAAGCAAGTGACAAGCGTGCATCGGCACCACATCACACTCAACATTATCTTGATATGTACCTACTGAAATTGGTATTTGCACGCTGCTAATCACCTTAATTGCGCCACAATCATTCAGCCATTGCATGCGGTATGGATGTAGGTGACGTTTTGTTTGCAATTGAAGCTTCTCGACCATCTCCATGCTTGCAATATTGTTGCAGCTGCCACTATCAACAATCACTCGACATATCTTTGAGTTGATAAGGCAACGGGTGTGGAAAAGATTATGCCGCTGCCCCTTTTCCTCCTCCACAACTTGGGCATTAAGTGAACGACATACAACCAAAGCTTCACCATGAAGTTCTTCATGAGATAAAAGTTCCTCCTACTTCCCAACCTTGCTCCTCTTCCACTTCATCATTGCCACCTTCAGGGTCACTTTCAGACTCCCATTCACCTCGTTAATTGATTATCATAGTTCATTTGCTTGGACATTCCGAAGAAATATGACCTCTTCCTTTGCACTTGTGGCATTGAATATCGCAGCTGCGTGTAGAATGCTTTTTTGGAGGTGGATGTAACACCCACAATGAGGCTATATCTCCCACGTGTCGGGGCACGACATAGAGGCATAGCTGCATGGTAGGCTTGTCGCAAGAGGGGTAATCTTCACACATCACGTGTACTGGATAAGAAAGGGATAAAGAGTTGGCTTACAATCGCCACTTCACACAATACATAAATAATTCATACATCATCCAAGGTACAATCAAAGGTCCGACTACGGAACCAAAATAAAGGAAGACAACCTGAAATGATAGATCCCCGATCGTCCCAACTGGCTCCACTACTAATCAACAAGAAACGAAACAAAACAATGAACAAGATCTTCATCGAGCTCCCACTTGAGCTCGGTTGCGTCACCTGGACTGGTATCATCGGCACCTGCAACTGTTTGGAAGTATCTATGAGTCACGAGAACTCAGCAATCTCACACCCGCGAGATCAAGACTATTTAAGCTTATGGGTAGGAAAGGGTAGTGAGGTGGAGCTGCAGCAAGCACTAAGTATATATGGTGGCTAACTTACGCAAATAAGAGCGAGAAGAGAAGCAATGAAATGGTCGAGAAGCTAGAAGTGATCCTGAAACTACTTACGTTCAAGCATAACACAAGACTGTGTTCACTTCCCGGACTCCATCGAGAAGAGACCATCACGGTTACACACGCGGATGATTCATTTTAATTGAGTTAAGTGTCAAGTAATCTACAACCGGGTATTAACAAATTCCCATCTGCCACATAACCGCGGGCACGGCTTTCAAAAGTTCAAACCCTGCAGGGGTGTCCCAACTTAGCCCATCACACACTCTCATGGTCAACGAAGGATATTCCTTCTCTCGGGAAGACCCGATCAGTCTCGAAATCCCGATTACAAGACATTTCGACAATGGTAAAACAAGACCAGCAAAGCCGCCCGAATGTGCCGACAAATCCCGATAGGAGCTGCACATATCTCGTTCTCAGGGCACACCAGATGAGCAATACGTACAACTAAAACCATCCCTCAAGTTTCCCCGAGGTGGCGCTGCAAGGGGCTCTAGTTCGGACCAACACTTAGAGAAGCACTGGCCCGGGGGGTTAAAATAAAGATGACCTCGGGAGCGCGACTCCCAAGGGAAAAGTATAGGTGGTGGTGAGGCAAATGGTAAAACCAAGGTTGGGCCTTGCTGGAGGACTTTTATTGAAAGCAAACTGTCAAGGGGTTCCCATAACACCCAACTGCGTAAGGAACGCAAAATCAAGGAACATAACACCGGTATGACGGAAACTAGGGCAGCAAGAGTGAAACAAAACACCAGGCATAAGGCCGAGCCTTCCACCCTTTACCAAGTATATAGATGCATTAATTAAATAAGAGATATTGTGATATCTCAACATATCCATGTTCCAACATGGAACAAACTTCATCTTCACCTGTAACTAGCAATGCTATAAGAGGGGCTGAGCAAAAGCGGTATCATAGCCAAACAACGTTTTGCTAGGAAAGGTGGGTTAGAGGCTTGACATGGCAATATGGGAGGCATGATAAAACAAGTGGTAGGTAGCGCAACATAGCAATAGAGCGAGCAACTAGCAAGCAAAGATAGAAGTGATTTCGAGGGTATGGTCATCTTGCCTGAGATCCCGCAAGGAAGAAGAACGAGTCCATGAAGAAGACAAACAGACATAGTCGAACGGATCCTCACAACTCTGAAACCGAATCTAGCAAGAGAAACAACCCGGAAAGAAGCAAACAACATAGTAAACAACCATCACATAAACATGGCAATATGCACAAACAATACTTCAAATTAAGTGGATCTCAATATGCAACAAGTTGCATATTGATGAAACACCACATGACTTATTTAGTTCTCTCCCGTTTTTGTACTCAACAAAATTAAATGTTATTAAACATGGCAAGGGGTGAAGCATATGAAAACTACCTATCTGGGCAAGTTTAAATGAGGCTGGAACAACAAACAACAATTCCGAAAAATCCCCATGTGCAATTTATGGATTAGGTACTGTTCTGCCCTAAACCCAATTTTAGAGTTGTTAAACATGCAAGAAGAGTGCACCATGTTAAACTAGGCATTTTTCTACCCCATTTACATATAAAGTTTATTAAATTTGGAGCTACGCTTATTTAGTTATGAAATAAATCATTTTAATCATGGCATTTAAGCAAATTAAAGCAAACAACTTTTTTAACATTTCAAACGTGGATGAAAGTGACATATTATGAAACCAGACAAAATTCTAAGCAGTTTACATGTTTAAAGTTTCTATATATGATGCATGGTTATGAAGTTATTATATGCATGAACTATGAGGGGTTTTCTGCAAAACTGGCAGTACTTTGGATAATTAGCAAAATCGTTCAGGAAAAAAACATGTGTTGGGCCGAAACTGGATGGCCCAACAGAGAGGAGGGTCTGGGCGGCTTCTCACATTGGGCCCAGAGGAGAAGATGGGTCGGCTGGGCCTTGGCGCGGTTCTCGCCCAAGCAGGCGATCGAAGCGCTCGTCCTCTGCTCGACAGGGAGCAGAGCAGTGGTGATAGCAGGGGCACAGGTAGGCGGAGGTCGCCGGTGCTTGTGGACTCAGTGGGGTGGTGCGGTGACCTGGAGCCAGGGACGAGGCCGGGTGCATGGAATCGCCGGATCTGGCAGAGAGTGACGAACGGAGCAGGGGAGGTCGATGCGGTCACGTGCGGGCGAGCGGGAAACAGAGGAGGTTCGAGCATGCGCGCGGGGCGCGGCTCGCAGGCGGCGGGGCGGTGAAGACCAGCGATGGGGAGGCGGTTGACGATGCCGGGGACGTCGGCAGGGACGGAAGGTTGCAAGGAGCTCCCTGGGAGGCGTCGGGCATGACGGCTACAGAGCTTCAAGCTTCGGTGGGGCGCAGCCATGGCGTGGTGCTCTCTTGGTGGTGGTCGACGGCAGCGGCGCTGATCGTCGGGCGATGAGGCGAGGTCGAGCTTGAGGCCGGCGCGCAGAGGTCGGGGTCAAGAGGACGAGCGGCTGGCCGAGGAGGAGCTCGTCCCCTGCTCGATGCAGGCGGCAGTAGGCATGGCGACAGGGTCCTGGTGGCTCCGGAACGTGGTGGAGCTTGCGGCGGTGAGCTGGTGGAGGCCCTGGGGTGCTGCTGCGGCTGAACCTGGGAGGAGGCTGGAGGTCCTGCGGGAGATCCTCTCCGGCGATGAGGCAGGGCTCGGTGAGGAGCACGGCATGGAGGGGCCCCTCTCCTGTTGGGCTCGGTGAGCGGGACGAAGCAGAGCAGGAGGGGGTTCGAGTGGAGCTCGGGGATGAGGGGAGACCGGGCGCTGCTGGGCAGAGGAGCTCGGGCTCCTGCGGGATTAGAGCGGCGCGGCTTGGTTGGTTCAATTGGAAGGAGGAGGAGATTGGCCTGAGCTTAAAACGAGGGAGGTGGTCGTGTCGGCTGGGTGGAGTGGATGGATCTGCGAGGATCCCGATGAAGATGGTGAGTGGGTGGCGGCGGCGGAGACGAGAGGGATAGATGTGACATCTAGGTCTAGGGTTACAACGATTATATAGGTAGGAGATAAGGGTTGGGGTTATCTAGGTCCCTCCGATCGTAATCGGACGGTTCGGAATAAAATGCTTTGGGATTCCAATAAAAAAATCACAGATATTTTAGGGATGTTTGGGGATGATCCGGACCCATCGATGACAACTGTCTGGGTCGGGTTTGGGACAGTTTTCGGACACGGGCGAGGGTCGGTGCACTGTGTAAAGAGGGATTAGGTGGTTTTACAAGAGGGAATTGAAAGCCCGGTTGGTCTCGGAACGGTCAATGAAGGTGAGGGTTTGATGGGCTCAGAAAAGAGAGAGAAGAGAAGGAGAGGCCCATCGGCAGTTTTGAGGACCGAAACGTCCGACGAATAAACCGACTATAATGCCGCTATAAGTTTAACGGTTGGGCTAACAAACGAGCTCTGAATGCAACGAAACTTGACAGGCGGTCTACTGACAACATATCAACACTGCATGCCAACTTTCATCCCATTCCGAGAACATTTTTCTGGCCACTTATAAAAAAATATTTCGGACGTGCCACGGGTGCGTGCGAATGTGTCTGGGCTCACAGCGGACAACGGACGGAACTGGGGGAACCCAGATGGATGCAAGTTTTTAAAAACATGATGATGCAATGCACATGATGACATGACAAGATGCGACACGCAAGCAAATGACAAGGCAACAACAACGAATACCTAGAAGACACCTGGCGCAACGGTCTCGGGGCATCACAACACTCCACCACTACGAGAGGATCTCGTCCCGAGATCTAGGACGGAACCGGAGGGAATTAGAAGAGGAAGAGAAGAGGTAAAACTAAGTTGCTTCTTTGACAAAAGAGTGAAACCGATGAACCTTAAGAGGTTGAAAACTTGAAAGAAAGAAAGAACACAACAGAGTTGAACGAATTTGAGAGCACTTCAGTAGAAAAGAGAAACAAGGTACACCATGTGAACCTTGGAGGTTGCGAAGCTATGAATGACGAGCACAATGGACAAGAAGGAATTGAAACCACTCTGGTTGGAACGAGATAAACAAGGAAGAAGGAAGAACAAATTTGAACATCACTCCAGTTGAAAAGAGACACAAGACTTGATAAGATGACAAGAACTCGAAGAGATGACACAACACTCTGGTTAAAACAAGATAGAGAAGGAATAAGATTGATATAATTTTGACAGCACTCTGACTATAAATGGAAAGAATTCCACATGAACTTGACAAAACAAGATGATGGGTCGAAGAGAGCAACATCACAATGCCTCCGGAAGGAAGAATAGAAGATAAATCATTGGAATAACAAAATGGAGAAGAAAATGACAACTTCTGCCACAATTGAGCTTGGAAAACACCCTTCCAAGAAGGTTATAATGGAGTTGTTGGAAAACCAACAACGAAATGAATAAGCTTGTAGTGGGCTTATGGAAAACATCGCAAAACTGAGGTGAAATTCTTCCACTAACGAAAAACAATAGATTGGATTGATATGAACAAGGAGACGAGAAACTTATTTCACCGGAAGGATAAATGAAGAACTTGGGTCATTTATAAGCACCATAAACAGCAACAATCCTTAGGGAAAGCTTTAGGTGAAATCTAACCCATGATAACTCCAACGAGGAGATTGATGGATTGAGAAGAGCTCATGCTCGAAGAAATTGATGGGTTTAACTATCTCATTCTTGACAACTGTTGAATCATGAGACGCGAAGGGAAATTATCAACAATGACATAACACCACCTCAAAAGATAATGTAGGAAGAATTGCACTTCGGAATGAAAGATGAAGAATGCTTGAACTCCTCAAAACAAGACATGTGTTGAACACCATGTTTATTTTAGGGTATAGCTTGGCGGATCTTCACTCCGAGAGAAATCCTGAAGAACAATTGAAGAATGAAAAGAATCCTTGATGAACCACCACGTAGAGACTCCGTGAAGAACTCCGGTAAAAAAGGATGATAGAAGGAAGAGAAGTTGAAAACACCAAGTGAAGCCTTGCAATGATTTAGATGGAGCTTTGTGATGAGATAAAGCGGAAAACTTGGAACTCTGAAAAAAGTATGAAGCACTTGAACCGATAATTTATTCAAGGATTAAGATAGATATAGCGCCAACTTGGGAAGGTCTTCAACGAACCACCGATAGGATTTGGAAACAATGAATGAATTGATATGATAACGAAGGAAGAGAAATCTTGAACGAAGCACCGTAAGAATTGAAAATGAATGAAGAAAAGATAAGGAAACACCGGGAAGAGTTAGAGAACGAATGAAGATACTTGAGGGAATTTGATACAAGAGAACGAAGAGATCACGAGCTGATTAGAGAATATTTGAATGATGCACCGGTAAGATTTGGAGAATGAGAGCTGAAAGCTGAAATGAATACTTCTGAGATGATGGGCTCCGGAGAATCAAACTGAAAATACTCTTGAATTGCTCCGGATGGGTGAAGAGAATTCTCACAATCGAAAACAATTATGATAGGATGGCATCAAGCTAGAACCATGAATCTTCAAGAGAACAGATAAGATTTGGAGGAAAATTCTTCTTTGGTCTTCAAAATCCAAGAATGACGTCGAGAAACACCATCAAGAATTGTTGAGACACTCCAGAATGAAGAAATAAAAAGGTTGAACCAACGATGAAAAGAATTTGAAAGATCTTGGAGAAAGACATATGATTGATGATAATTCATTCTTACGTCAAACTTGGAAAAGAATTTGAGAAGCTCCGGGAAAATTAGAAGAGTCATGTAAGATCCTGGGAAAAGACCTGTGGGTTAGGGCCCACTCAAAAGAAACACCGTTGAAATGATTTAAAAAAGAGATTGCACCAGTTGAATTGAATGGCTTGTATGAGATAACAACTTTGAAATAACTTGAACAGATTAAGAATGGAAACGTGAATCTTCTGAGATATCTTAAGCACTCCAGAACAATTGAATAGCGAGAAATGGATGATTAAGAGGTGCGCCGACATGAGAAAACATTTGAAACAAGGGAAAGAATATGATCAACACTGAAAGCTTGGATTGGATCCATCGGAGAAGAAAAGAATGGAGACTGATGAACTCAAAGCTTTGTTAGTATCTTCCTAAGAATCACCGAATGAGAACATTGACGAAAAAGAATGGAGAGACTTCACATCTATAAGATGGATACTTGATTAAGAAATCTGAGTCCTTCAAGAAAAAGGGTGGGAGGGCGGGAAAAACAAAGACAACTTGGGCAGATGGAAAGGATACCATTGAGAAAACTTAGAGTTGATCTTGCGGATGTTGAAAATAATCAGATCCACTTGAAAGAAGCATGTAGGTTGAAAAGGATTGTCATGACCATCTCGATGATCGAAAAGTATTAGCACTCCCATAGAAATATGAGAACACCATCTAGGAAAAGGTATGGATTCAACACTTGACATTGAAGCAACTCGAATACCATAACTCAAAAGAAAACAAACATATGATAGACCCCATATTGTATCATGTGTCTGTTGGAAGGATATCCTACATGATACTTGAATTCCCACTTATAAACTCCCGAAACTTTCTGGTTATGCAATAAGGTGTTGGGGATACAGGGGAAGCATAATATCTCACCCAAACTAACAATTCCTACATCCAGCTGTATCCATCCTTCAACACATAACCAAGAAACCTTCGGAAATCATGTACCTCAACCTTCTAAAAGCATCCGTTATACGAGTTATGGCAATACTCCCGAACTCCCGCCCCAGTACTGGGTGGCGTCGAGGTTATCTCACCAACAACTGCACAAAAGAGATTTTCGATGTCGGCGAAACTCAGGTATTCCAGAGCTGCAACGATAAAATTGTGACGACAACACCTCGGAGCTCAACTCCCCGGGACACTGCCACAACCCCTAAATGTCAGGAGGCACCAAGAACAATGTTCTCATCACAAAACTATCGGAACGATTCCAAGATACCCGCGTGATCCTAAATTTTTTTTGTTAAATTTGAGGAGAGGAGAGTCAAAACCTCTACGTCTGGAGGCCTCACCAGAGCGACGAAGAGACTGAGGAGTAAAAAGAATCCTACTCTCACATATATATATAATCCTAAGACTCAAAACATTTGTTCTAGACTCAACAACGGCAGTGATTCGATCAAGCAGGGGGCTCCTAAGTCGGGGCTGGCTCTGATGACCCACAAGTATAGGGGATCTATCGTAGTATTTTCGATAAGTAAGAGAGTCGAACCCAACGAGGAGTAGAAGGAAATTATAAGCGGTTTTCAGCAAGGTATTCTCTGCAAGCACTGAAATAATAGGTAACAGATAGTTTTGTGATAGGATAATTTGTAACGAGTAACAAGTAACAAAAGTAAATAAAGTGCAGCAAGGTGGCCCAATCCTTTTTGTAGCAAAGGACAAGCCTGGACAAACTCTTATATAGAGAAAAGCGCTCCCGAGGACACATGGGAATTATCGTCAAGCTAGTATTCATCACGTTCATATGATTCGCGTTCGGTACTTTGATAATTTGGTATGTGGGTGGACCAGTGCTTGGGTGCTGTCCTTACTTAGACAAGCATCCCACTTATGATTAACCTCTATTGCAAGCATCCGCAACTACAACAAAAGTATTAAGGTAAACCTAACCATAGCATGAAACATATGGATCCAAATCAGCCCCTTACGAAGCAACGGATAAACTAGGGTTTAAGCTTCTGTCACTCTAGCAACCCATCATCTACTTATTACTCCCCAATGCCTTCCTCTAGGCCCAAATAATGGTGAAGTGTCATGTAGTCGACGTTCACATAACACCACTAGAGGAGAGACAACATACATCTCATCAAAATATCGAACGAATACCAAATTCACATGACTACTAATAGCAAGACTTTTCCCATGTCCTCAGGAACAACTGTAACTACTCACAAAGCATATTCATGTTCATAATTAGAGGGGTATTATAGGATCTGAACATATGATCTTCCACCAAATAAACCAACTAGCATCAACTACAAGTAGTAATTAACACTACTAGCAACCCATAGGTACCAATCCCGGACTTGGAGACAAGAATTGGATACAAGAGATGAACTAGGGTTTTGAGAGGAGATGGTGCTGGTGAAGATGTTGATGGAGATTGACCCCCTCCCGATGAGAGGATCGTTGGCGATGATGATGGCGATGATTTCCCCCTCCCGGAGGGAAGTTTCCCCAGCAGAACAGCTCTGCCAGAGCCCTAGATTGGTTCCACCAAGGTTTCGCCTCGTGGCGACGGAGTCTCATCTGGAAAGAAGGCTTATGATTTTTTCCGCATCGAAAGACTCCATATAGCAGAACATGGGCATCAAAGGGCCACCAGGGGACCCATGAGGCAGGGGGCGCGCCCCCCACCCTCGTGGGCAGGGTGTGGCCCCCCTTTGGAACTTCTTGCACTCATTATTTTTTTATTCTGAAAATGCCTTCCGTGAAGTTTCAAGACTTTTGGAGTTGTATAGAATAGGTCTCTAATATTTGCTCCTTTTCCAGCCCAGAATCCCAGCTGCCGGCATTCTCCCTCTTTATGTAAACCTCATAAAATAAGAGAGAATAGGCATAAGTATTGTAACATAATGTGTAATGATAGCCCATAATGCAATAAATATCGATATAAAAGCATGATGCAAAATGGACAGAATCAACTCCCCCAAGCTTAGACCTCGCTTGTCCTCAAGCGGAAGCCAAAATCGAAAAATATGTCCATATGTTTAGAGATAGAGGTGTCGATAAAAAATAAAATACGGACATGAGGGCATCATGATCATTCTTAGAACAGAAACTTATATAATTCTTGTCATATGATCTCTTATGCTAGAGTAACAATTCAATCACAATTTCAAGTATGAATCGTAAACTTCATTCAAAACTAACAAACTATAATCTTAGTCATTGAGGCAATTGCAATTTATCATAACATAGGAAAGAGTCAATATAAGAGCTTTTCAGCAAGTCCACATACTCAACCATCTTTTAGTCTTTCACAATTTCTAACACTCACGTAATATTTATGGGTATGGAGTTTTAATTGGACACAGAGAAAGATAGGGGCGTATAGTTTTGCCTCCCAATGTTTTACCTCAAGGGTAATGCCAACAACAATAGTTCACGAAAACTCACATCCAGTTAGCCATATATACCAGGATCCTTCCAACATGTTGTGCTTGCCAAAAGATAAAATGTAAAAAGGAAGGGTGAAGATCACCATGACTCTTATGTAAGGCAGGGGATAAAAGTAAAAGATAGGCCCTTTGCATAGGGAAGTAGAGGTTGTCATGCGCTTTTATGGTTGGATGTACAAAATCTTAATGCGAAAGAACGTCACTTTATATTGCCACTTGTGATATGGACCTTTATTATGCAGTCCGTCGCTTTTATTTCTTCCACATCACATGATCGTATAAAGCTTATTTTCTCCCACACTAATAAGTCATACATATTTAGAGAGCAATTTTTATTGCTTGCACCGATGACAACTTACTTGGAGGATCTTACTCAATCCATAGGTAGGTATGGTGGACTCTCATGGCAAAGCTGGGTTTAGGGATATTTGGAAGCACAAGTAGTATCTCTACTTGGTGCGAAGAATTGGCTAGCATGATAGGGAAAGGCAAGCTCAACCATGTTGGATGATCCATGACAATATAATTTATCTCAGATGTAAGCAAACATAACCCATTACGTTGTCTTCCTTATCCAACGTCAACTCTTTAGCATGTCATATTTTAATGAGTTCTCACAATCATAAAAGATGTCCAAGATATTATATTTATATGTGAAGACCTCTCTTTCTTTATTACTTCCTATTAATTCCAATGATGACCAAAACTATGTTTGTCAACTCTCAACAACTTTTATTCATCATACTCTTTCTATGTGAAGTCATTACTCTCCATAAGATCCATATGATCTCTTTTATTTCCGTTTTATTCTTTCTCTTTTATTTTATTCACTCAAGATCATGGCAAAATAATCAAGCCCTTGACTCAACACTAATCTTTATTATATATAGCTCACGGACTCGATTACATGGAAGGATCATAAAGCAAAACTCACAATTAGATCATACTAAAACTTTATTCTACTAGATCAAAATATTACCAAAAGGATCGAACTAAGAAAAATGGTAAAGATAGAAGTGATGGTCATACGATACCGGGGCACTCCCCCAAGCTTGGCAGTTGCCAAGGGGAGTGCCCATACCCATGTGATTATGTCCCCTTTGTTGGTGAAGGAGTTGATGGGTTTGTTGATGGTGTAGGCTTGCCGTCCTTCTTCCAAGGCATAGGCTCACCATCATAGAAGGATGATCGAGTCTCATGAAACCTCAAATCTACAGCCAAACTCATCCTCTTGAATCTACATTCATACTCATAGTTTTGATTTTGCAGGTCATAGATCTGGGCTTGGAGGTGCTCGATTTTCTCATGAAGCTTGAAGATGGCCTCCCCAATGTCCTTGACGTCCAGCTTGTGGTTGTTGGTGAACTCCGTGATCATAATGTGATTGGAATCGAGTCCACGCTCCACCATCTCCTGACACTTGAAAACTTCTTGCTCCAATGCCTCGAGCCTTGCCTCCGTGCTTCCGGTCTTGCTTGGTCCCTCAACGTCGCGGATGTGCAACAACCTCTCATGGATCTCAATGGTTTGAGGGTGTTGCAGCACTTCCGCGAGGTAGGTGTTGATGACCTTCTCAAAGAACTGGTCCTTGGGGGCACTTGAAGACAACATGACGACCTGGATCTGTCAGAAAAATAGCTCGAAACAAAGACAGGAGATTTTTGCATGATACGGTGGTCAAAACCTCTGGGAGGTTATATAATGAATTTTTACCAACCAAAATACGTGTCGTGTAAGAAAACGAAGTCCGGAGAGCACACGATGTGCCCATGAGGTAGGGGGCATGCCTAGGGGGTAGGGCGTGCCCTCCACCCTCGTTGAGCCCTCGTGTCCTTCCCGGACTGCTTCTTATTTTTCCATTTTTCTAAATATTCCAAAACAGAAGAAAATTGCCATTAGAACTGTTTTGGAGTCGGTTTACTTACCGTACCACATACCTATTCCTTTTCGGAGTCTGAAATATTCCGGAAAGTGTCCCTTATGTATTCCTCCGGGGTTACGGTTTCAATAAAATTGGTTTCAACATTTATAGGATTACCTGAGATATAAAGTTTAATTCTTTGATCGTTCACCACCTTCGGATTTGTGCCTTCGAAGTTGTTGATTTTTATGGCACCAAAACGATAGACCTCCTCGATAACGTAAGGACCTTCCCATTTAGAGAGAAATTTTCCTGCAAAAATCTTAAACGAGAGTTGTATAATAATACATAATCACCTACATTAAACTCACGCTTTTGTATTCTTTTGTCATGCCATCTTTTGACTTTTTCTTTAAACAACTTGGCATTTTCGTAGGCTTGGGTTATCCATTCATCAAGTGAGCTAGTGTCAAATAACCTCTTCTCACCGGCAAGTTTGAAATCATAGTTGAGCTCTTTAATATCCCAATAAGCCTTATGCTCTAGTTTGAGAGGTAAGTGACATGCTTTTCCATAAACCATTTTATACGAAGACATACCCATACGATTTTTATATGCAGTTCTATAGGCCCATAATGCATCATCAAGTTTCTTGGACCAATTCTTTCTAGATCTATTAACAATCTTTTTGCAAAATTAATTTGAGTTCTCTATTACTCAATTCTACTTGACCACTAGACTGTGGGTGATAAGGAGATGCAATTCTATGATTAACATCATATTTAGCAAGCATTTTACGGAAAGCACCATGAATAAAATGTGAACCACCATCAGTCATTAAATATCTAGGGACTCCAAACCTTGGAAAAATAACTTCTTTAAGCATCTTAATAGAGGTGTTATGATCAGCACTACTAGTTGGAATAGCTTCTACCCACTTAGTAACGTAATCAACATCAACTAAAATATGTGTATACCCATTAGAGGCAGGAAAAGGTCCCATATAATCAAAGCCCCAAACATCAAATGGTTCAATAACAAGTGAATAATTCATAGGCATTTCTTGACATCTACCAATTCTTTGACATTCATCACAAGACAAGACAAACTTACGGGCATCCTTGAAGAGAGTAGGCCAATAAAAACACCAGCATGGTGTCCTCCATAAGCCTCGGACTGACACTTGCGTAGGATCTGTTCCTGTTCATGCTCAGGTACACAACGTCTAATAACACCATCTACTCCTTCTTTATAAAGGTGTGGGTCATCCCAAAAGTAATGCCTCAAATCGTAGAAAAACTTTTTCTTTTATTGGTATGTGAAACTAGGTGGTATAAATTTAGCAACAATGTAATTAGCATAATTAGCATACCATGGAGCAGTATGAGAAGCATTTATGACATTTAATTGTTCATCGGGAAAGCTATCATCAATAGGTAGTGGGTCATCAAGCACATTTTCTAACCTAGACAAGTTGTCTGCAATGGGGTTCTCAGCTCCCTTTCTATCAATAATATGCAAATCAAATTCTTGTAGCAAGATAACCCATCTAATAAGTCTAGGTTTAGCATCTTTCTTTTCCATAAGATATTTAATAGCAGCATGATTAGTGTGAATAGTTACTTTAGAATCAACAATATATGGTCTAAACTTGTCACAAGCAAATACAACTGCTAGGAATTCCTTTTCAGTAGTAGCATAATTTCTCTGAGCATTGTCTAGAGTTTTACTAGCATATTGAATAACATTTAATTTCTTATGAACTCTTTGCCCTAGAACAGCACCTACAGCATAATCACTGGCATCACACATATTTTCAAAAGGTAAATTCCAATCAGGTGGCTGAACAATAGGTGCAGAGATCAAAGCTTTCTTAAGTATTTCAAATGCTTCTCCACAATCATCATCAAAGACAAATGGTATATCTTTTTGTAATAAATTAGTCAGAGGCCGATAAATTTTTGAGAAGTCCTTAATGAACCTCCTATAAAAACCGGCATGACCAAGGAAACTTCTTATACCTTTGATGTCCTTGGGACATGTCATCTTTTCAATAACATCAACCTTGGCTTTATCAACTTCAATACCTCTTTCAGAAACTTTATGCCCCAAGACAATACCTTCATTAACCATAAAGTGGCACTTTTCCCAATTCAATACAAGATTAGTTTCTTCACATCTCTGCAAAACTCGGTCAAGGTTGCTTAAGCAATCATCAAAAGAGGATCCATAGACGAAGAAATCATTCATGAAAACTCACAAATCTTTTCACAAAAGTCAGAGAATATAGCCATCATGCATCTTTGGAAGGTAGCAGGTGCATTACATAAACCAAAAGGCATACGTCTATAAGCAAAAGTACCGAACGAGCAAGTAAAAGTGGTCTTAGATTGATCATCAGCTGACACAGGTATTTGAGAGAAACCAGAATAACCATCTAGAAAGCAAAAATGTGTATGTTTGGATAATATTTCTAGCATTTGATCAATAAAAGGTAAGGGGTAATGATCTTTTTTAGTAGCCTTATTTAATTTCCGGAAATCAATTACCATCCTATAACCTATAATAATTCTTTGCGGAATCAATTCATCTTTATCATTAGGAACGACAGTAATACCTCCCTTTTTAGGGACACAATGGACAGGACTTACCCACTGACTATCAGCAACGTGATAAATTATACCTGCCTCAAGGAGCTTTAGTATTTCCTTTCTTACCACTTCTTTCATTTTAGGATTCAGCCGTCGTTGGTGATCACGAACTGGTTTGGCATCTTTCTCCAAATTTAATTTGTGTTGACATAGTGTGGGACTAATTCCCTTAAGATCATCAAGAGTATATCCAATAGCAGCACGGTGCTTCTTTAGAGTTTTCAATAATCTCTCTTCTTCATGCTCTGAAAGGTTAGCACTAATAATAATAGGATATATCTTTTTCCCATCAAGATAATCATATTTAAGAGTATCAGGGAACGGTTTGAGCTCAAACAGGGGATCACCCTTGGGTGGAGGAGGATCCCCTAGGATTTCAAAAGGCAAATTGTGTTTCAGGATGGGTTCCTGTTTGAAGAATACTTCATCTATTTCCCTTCTTTCATTCATAAACATATCATTTTCATGGTCTAGCAAATATTGTTCTAAAGGATCACTAGGGGGTACGGCAATAGAAGCAAGACCAATAATTTCATCTTTACTAGGCAATTCCTCTTCACAGTGTTGTCTACGAAATTTAGAGAAATTAAATTCATGAGACATATCACCTAAACCAATAGTAACAACATCCTTTTTGCAATCTATCTTAGCATTAACTGTGTTTAAGAAGGGTCTACCAAAAATAATGGGACAAAAGCTATCTTGTGGGGAGCCAAGAACAAGAAAATCAGTAGGATATTTAGTTTTCCCACACAAGACTTCAACATCTCTAACAATTTCCATTGGTGAAATAGTATCTCTATTGGAAAGTTTAATTGTGACATCAATATCTTCTAACTCAGCGGGTGCAATGTCATGCATAATTTCTTTGTATAAGTCAAAAGGTATTGCACTAGCACTAGCAACCATATCACATAAGCCATGATAACAATGATCTCCTATTTTAACAGAAATAACAGACATGCCTACCACAGGTCTATGTTTACCTTTAGCACAAGGTTTGGCAATTCTAGCGGTTTCATTACAGAAATGAGTAACATGCCCATCAATATTATCAGACAAGAGATCTTTAACAATAGCAATATTAGGTTCAACTTCGATTTTCTCAGGAGGTGTATAAGTTCTAATGTTGCTTTTATGAACCACAGTTGAAGCTTTAGCATGATCCTTTATCCTAACAGGGAAATGTGGTTTCTCAACATAAGAAGTAGGAACAATAGGATCATTGTAAGTGATAGTATTTTCTTCAACTTTAATAGGTGCATCTACTTTTACTTCTATGGGAGGATGATATTTAAACCACTTCTCCTTAGGGAGATCAATATGAGCAGCAAAAGATTCACAAAAAGAAGCTACTATCTCAGAGTCAAGTCTATATTTAGTGCTAAACTTACAGAAAACATCGGTATCCATGAAAGATTTAACACAATCAAACTTAGGTGTCATACCTGACTCCTTACCTTCGTCGAGGTCCCAATCTTCAGAGTTGCGTCTAATTCTTTCCAATAAATCCCATTTGAATTCAATAGTCTTCATCATAAAAGAGCCAGCACAAGAAGTATCGAGCATGGTGCGATTGTTATAACATTAAGAGCTCATGATTGGGGCATGAATATAACATTGATTTAAGCCTCCCCGAAGCTTGAGCGATGCTTTATCCTTCACGAGGCCAGAAATTATATATATAATTGCGATCACGATGAACAAGATGCATAGGATAAAACTTCTGATGAAATTCCAATTTCAATCGTTCGTAGTTCCATGACCCCGTATCATCACATAGCCTATACCATATCAATGCATATCCCTTCAAAGATAAAGGGAAGACCTTCTTCTTAATAACATCTCCGGGCACACCTGCAAGCTTAAATAATCCACAAAATTCATCCACATATATTAGGTGCTCATCAGGATGCTTTGTTCCATCTCCTGCAAAAGGATTAGCTAGCACTTTTTCTAACATACCCAAAGGAATTTCAAAGCAGACATTTTCATTTTCAGTAGGTTCAGTAGGTTGAGGAGCAACTCTTTGCTCTACTGGTCGGGGTGAAGATACCCTGAACAAGCCCCTCAGAGGATTACTTTCCATAGTAACAAGTGACAGTAAATTTCAGCACACCATATAAATTTTTCCTTACCAAATTCCACCTACCAAAGGCGCTTCACTCCCCGGCAACGACGCCAGAAAAGAGTCTTGATGACCCACAAGTATAGGGGGTCTATCGTAGTCCTTTCGATAAGTAAGAGTGTCGAACCCAACGAGGAGCAGAAGGAAATGATAAGCGGTTTTCAGCAAGGTATTCTCCGCAAGCACTGAAATAATAGGTAACAGATAGTTTTGTGATAGGATAATTTGTAACGAGTAACAAGTAACAAAAGTAAATAAAGTGCAGCAAGGTGGACCAATCCTTTTTGTAGAAAAGGACAAGCCTGGACAAACTCTTATATAGAGAAAAGCGCTCCCGAGGACACATGGGAATTATCGTCAAGCTAGTTTTCATCACGTTCATATGATTCACGTTCGGTAATTTGATAATTTGGTATGTGGGTGGACCGGTGCTTGGGTGCTGTCCTTACTTGGACAAGCATCCCACTTATGATTAACCTCTATTGCAAGCATCCGCAACTACAACAAAAGTATTAAGGTAAACCTAACCATAGCATGAAACATATGGATCCAAATCAGCCCCTTACGAAGCAACGCATAAACTAGGGTTTAAGCTTCTGTCACTCTAGCAACCCATCATCTACTTATTACTTCACAATTCCTTCCTCTAGGCCCAAATAATGGTGAAGTGTCATGTAGTCGACGTTCACATAACACCACTAGAGGAGAGACAACATACATCTCATCAAAATATTGAACGAATACCAAATTCGCATGACTACTAATAGCAAGACTTCTCCCATGTCCTCAGGAACAACTGTAACTACTCACAAAGCATATTCATGTTCATAATCAGAGGGGTATTAATATGCATATAGGATCTGAACATATGATCTTCCACCAAATAAACCAACTAGCATCAACTACAAGGAGTAATTAACAATACTAGCAACCCATAGGTACCAATCCCGGACTTGGAGACAAGAATTGGATACAAGAGATGAACTAGGGTTTTGAGAGGAGATGGTGCTGGTGAAGATGTTGATGGAGATTGAACCCCTCCCGATGAGAGGATCGTTGGTGATGACGATGGCAATGATTTCCCCCTCCCGGAGGGAAGTTTCCCCGGCAAAACAACTCTGCCAGAGCCCTAGATTGGTTCCGCCAAGGTTCTGCCTCGTGGCGGTGGAGTCTTGTCTGGAAGGATGGCTTATGATTTTTTTCCTCATCGAAAGAATCCATATAGCAGAATATGGGCATCGGAGGGCCACCAGGGGACCCATGATGCAGGGGGTGTGCCCAGAGGGGTAGGGCGCGCCCCCCACCCTCGTGGGCAGGGTGTGGCCCCCCTCTGGAACTTCTTGTGCTCATTATTTTTTATATATTCTAAAAATGCCTTGCGTGAAGTTTCAGGACTTTGGAGCTGTGCAGAATAGGTCTCTAATATTTGCTCCTTTTCCAGCCCAGAATCCCAGCTGCCGGCATTCTCCCTCTTTATGTAAACCTTGTAAAATAAGAGAGAATAGGCATAAGTATTGTGACATAATGTGTAATAACAGCCCATAATGGAATAAATATCGATATAAAAGCATGATGTCAAATGGACATATCAGGCTCTGATACCAACCTGTAACACCTACCATGCGGCTATGCCTCTAAGTCGTGCCCCGACACGTGTGAGATATAGCCGCATTATGGGTGTTACAATGGAGCAGAGGATACTCCTACTGTAGCTGATGGCCTCTTATCTTGATTGCGAATTGCAGGTGAGGAAGCCGTCGAGGCATGTGGGTGCCTAGGTGGTGCACCCTCAAACTAAGAACCATATGGCTGTTGTGTTTGCTGCCATGAGCGTGTGGTGGTGCGGCCTTGGAAAGCACGAGTATGACCATTATGCATATTCTTCTTCTCAACTCTTATAGCTTGATGTAGCACATCTTGTATTATATCATAAGGAAACATCTCTACAAAATCTGATATTTCATCATTCAGCCCATGTAAAAATCTTGCCATTTTCGCCTCATCACTTTCACGGGTTCTTGTCTGAATTAGGAGCACCTACATCTCTTTATAGTACTCCTCAACAGTGCGGGAACCTTGAGTGAGCCCCTGCAACCGCTTGTACAATTGCCTCTCATAGTGTGATGGAACAAAACGGCGCCTCATGACTTCCTTCATCAAAGTCTAGTTGCAGATATGATTATTGCCGGACATCAACCGATCGTCTTGCAGCTGATTCCACCATGTAAGAGCATAACCAGAGAACTCCATAATAGCAAGATCAACTCTCTTGGCTTCGGAAAAACCATAGATACGAAATATTTGATCACACTTCTCTTCCCACTCAATATATGCATCCGGCTCCTCTTTTCCCGTGAATGATGGTACATGTAGCTTCACTCTTGCTTGGTTGTCACGGTCATCCTGATCATGACGCTCGTAATGATGACCATTGCGACCAAAAACAACACCACGGCGAGGCAGTGAGTAGGGTTCATAGTCCCCCATGCCTTCATCTTCATCACCATTGTAACGCCCATGATGCGGCTATATCTCCCACGTGTCGAGGCACGACTTAGAGGCATAACCGCATGGTGGTTTAGTCGCAAGTGGGGTAATCTTCACACAATCCCGTGTACTGAATAAGAAAGGGATAAAGAGTTGGCTTACAATCGCCACTTCACACAAATAACAAGTTAAATATACATCATCCAGGGTACAACCAAGGTCCGACTACGGAACCAAAATAAAAGAAGACAACCCCAAATGCTAGATCCCCGATCGTCCCAACTAGGCACCACTACTGATCAACCAGAAAAGACACATAACAACAAACAAGATCTTCATCGAGCTCCCACTTGAGCTCGCTTGCGCCACCTACACTGTTATCATCGGCACCTGCAACTGTTTGGAAGTATCTGTGTAACACAAGGACTCATCAATCTCACACCCGCGAGATCAAGACTATTTAAGCTTATGGGTAGGATAAGGTAATGAGGTGGAGCTGCAGCAAACACTAAGCATATATGGTGGCTAATATACGCAAATAAGAGTGAGAAGAGAAGCAACGAATGGTCGAGAAGCTAGAAGTGATCAAGAAGTGATCCTGAAACTACTTACGTTCAAGCATAACACAAGACCGTGTTCACTTCCCGGACTCCGCCGAAAAGAGACCATCACGGCTACACACGCGGTTGATGCATTTTAATTAAGTTAAGTGTCAAGTTATTTACAACTGTATATTAACAAATTCCCATCTGCCACATAACCGCGGGCACGGCTCTTGAAAGTTTATACCCTGCAGAGGTGTCCCAACTTAGCCCATCACAAGCTCTCACAGTCAAGAAGGATATTCCTTCTCCCGAAAAGATCCGATCAGTCTTGGAATCCCGGTTACAAGACATTTCGACAATGGTAAAACAAGACCAGCAAAGCCGCCCGATGTGCCGACAAATCCCGATAGGAGTCGCACATATCTCGTTCTCAGGGCACACCGGATGGGCCATACGTCGGGTTGGCATAGACCCTGGTTGCCCAGGGGCCATCGGATATCGCCCAGTTTGGACCAACACTCAGAGCAGCACTGGCCCGGGGGTTTAAAATAAAGATGACCCTTGAGTCTGTGGAACCCAAGGAAAAAAGGCTTAGGCGGCAAATGTTAAAACCAAGGTTGGGCCTTGCTGTAGGAGTTTTATTCAAAGCGAACGTTCAAGGGGTTCCCATAACACCCAACCGCGTAAGGAACGCAAAATCAAGGAACATAACACCGGTATGACGGAAACTAGGGCGGCAAGAGTGAAACAAAACACCAGGCATAAGGCCGAGCTTTCCACCCTTTACCAAGTATATAGACGCATTAATTAAAATAAGAGATATTGTGATATCCCAACATATCCATGTTCCAACATGGAACAAACTTCAACTTCACCTGCAACTAGCGGTTTGCTAGGAAGGTGGATTAGAGGCTTGACATGGCAATATGAGAGGCATGATATAACAAGTGGTAGGTAGCACGACATAGCGATAGAACGAATAACTAGCAAGCAGGAAGGTGGGTTAGAGGCTTGACATGGCAATATGGGAGGCATGATATAACAAGTGGTAGGTAGCACGACATAGCGATAGAACGAATAACTAGCAAGCAAAGATAGAAGTGATATCGAGGGTATGATCATCTTGCCTGAGATCCCGCAAGGAAGAAGAACGAGTCCATGAAGAAGACAAACAGACGTAGTTGAATGGATCCTCACAAACGTAACATTACCGGAACTAATAAGAAGAAGCAACACCGGAAAGGAGAAAAAAAAACATGGTAAACAACCAAGCATAAACATGGCATGATGCACAACCAAGTATGATGCATGTCCAGTTTAAATATGCATGGCATGGCAAAGTGCACAAACAATACTACAAATTAAGTGGAGCTCAATATGCAACGAGTTGCATATTGACGAAACACCAAATTTGATTATTTAGTTCACTCCTGTTTATGTACTCAACAATATTAAAAGTTGTTAAACATGGCAAGAGGTGAAGCATAAGTAAACTAAACATTTAGGCAAGTTTAAATGAGGCCGGAAATAACAACAACCATTCCGGAAAATCCCCATGTGCATATCTAGCAATTGAAGCAAACAACAATTTAAACATTCTTGATGTTGCTAACATGATGCGGATGACATTTGCAAGTTTTAAGCAATTTTTATGAAATGTTGATAAGAGAATGTTATGAAGCATTTGTCATTGTGGCGGAAACGAAAGGGGTGCCACGGCAACGAATCCGGAAATGATGTCACGACAACATATATGTTCCGGTAGCTCATGGAGATACCGGTGCAAAAGGAAATGTGACGGGAGCGTGTCATGCAAGGATGGTGGGGTGATCCCGGATACCGGGTTCCCATGGATCGACGGCGTGGCAACGAGGAGGAACAACTAACGTTCACGGGCGGATACAACATCCAAACATGCATCTCATACAACTCATGCATTCGTTCACGGGCGGTCATTCTCGACGGTTATACCTTTGTAGCGTGCATTATCAGAGCGGTTCGGGTTCGATGCGGTATAGGGGAAGTAGACGTTCTCAGAACGATCGTAGTGGAAGTAGTGGTACACGGCGACGGTAGTTATACACGGGTCTTCGGCCACGGTAGTAGTTGTACAACGTTTTCGTAGATGTTCAGGGTCACGGCGAGAAACTTGACGTCCACGGAGTCTTCGAGGGTCGACGGTAGTGGTACTAGGCAAAATGCACGTCGATGGTAGTTGTTCTCGTATCGTCGTGGTACTTGGCGATTTCGGAGACGGCGGAAGACGAACTTGGCGGTCCTCGTTGACCTAATACTTGGCGTTATTTCCGGTTCAGTGGTCGTTTTAGGCATGGCGTCGAGGTACTTGGTGGATCTGTGGTGCTCGCGGTCTTGGTCACGCCGGAAGGCACTTGGCGAAACCATTCAGGGAGGAAGCAACGGAGTGAACTAGCAGCTGGTGGAACTCCACGGTCAACACCACACGGGTGTACAGAGGCAAAACTTATGGCGTTGCACCTATGCGGTTGCCAAAGGGAACGATGCCGGGTCGAGGCAGAAGACCGGCGACGCAGCTGCGGGCACCGGGAGGCGTGGCTCCGACGGGCAGGGCCGGAGACGAGGTAAGGAAGGCCGGTGAGGAACTCGGTGACGGGGACGGCCGGAACTGCTGCTGGTGGCGCTCGTGGCCCGGGGCTCCGGCGAAGGGAAAGGGAGGCAGCGACCTGCTGCTGGCGGCGCTCCGGTGAGCCCGGGGCTCCTGCGAAGGGAAAGGGAGGCAGCGACCTGCTGCTGGCAGCGCTCCGGTGAGCCCGGGGCTCCGGCGAAGAAGGAGAAGACGCGCTGGATGAGGGGTCGCCGGACCTAGCGATTCCCGACGGCGGCGATCTCCGGGGCTGATGTAGGGGACTAGGGCAGGAGGCCGAACGGAGGGAGGCGGCGCTGTCCTGCGGCTGGAGGGCGGCAGCCATGGCACGGCGGCGGCCCGAGAGGAGGAGAGGGAGACGAGCACGAGGGTTGCGGGGTTGGAGGGAAGGAGAGGAGATGGGATCGATCAGGAGGGATATGGCAGCGCAAGGGAATGAGAGGGGGAGGACGAGGTGAGGGTTTGGTCGGCCTAGGGTTAGAAGGGGTGCGTCTGGGCCTTCGGCCACTGGAGGCTGGGCCTCAGAAATGGATCGGCCGGCCTGCTAGGAGCAGGCCGAGCTGCTGCTGCTCTCCTTCTTATTCTTTTCCCAAAAGTTGAAAAAATGACAGAGAAGAAAAGGAAGAAGAAAGGAAGGTAGAGATAGAATTTGGGAAGCGGATTAATTTTCCTGGACTCATAAAAATGTGCTTGTTCCGAGAAAATAGAAATGGCCATGATTGAAAGATCTAAATTCAAATACATTTGAATTTAATTCAAATGGTTTGAATAAGTTCAAGGTATTGAAGAGTCCAAAAATGTTGGGAATTTAGGAAGAGCCTTGATAAATGGGAAAAGAATTATTGGCAAGGTTAGATCGACTCGAAGCAGAAAAGGCATAGGATTTATTTTGCACGTGTGTTATGGTTAAATCCAAACTAATGAAATATTTATAGTAGCTCCCTAAATACTGGGAGGATATGTTATAAAGAGAACTCACCATGTGAATTCCCTCGGTTTAAATAGATCGAAAGATCTATGTAATTTATTTAAGTGAGTTTTAGTTAGTTTGAGAAAAAGATGGCATGATGACATGATGCAATGCAAAAGATGACATGATGAAAGCAACAAACAAATGAAACACATGACAACAACGAAAAACATGGAAGCCGTCTGGAGCGTCGGTCTCGGGGCGTCACAACCATGCTCGGAGAGATCTTCAAGGAAGATGGCATCACCATCATGTGCTGCTCGTCGCAGGTGATCAGCAGCAAACCCGCAGGGATCATGGCCTCGCCCGCGAGCTTCTCCTCCATGCAGCCCACCCTCACGGGGGCCAGCAAAGTCGCCATGCCTCCGTTCAGCACCAACAGCAGGGGCGCCGTGGGCAGCAGCTTCTGCCTCTCTTCCTTGACCAAGATGGCCATCGTTGTTTCCTTGACGTTGCCGATTGCCGACGAGCAGCGAGGCAGCGGGGCTGTGTTGATGTTGATCCCCATTACCCGCGATAGGAATACGACCACCGAACATCCTTCACATAGCTGCAACTATACTCTCCTCTATCATATCACCAAGTGTTGCGCGAGTTTTTGGGAGATCATCCTCCACATGTTGATGTCCATGTACACTCGAGTTGGATCCTATCATGTTAACTCTTGGAAACAAGTGGAAAAAGAAAAAATATGTGTGGAAAACACTCAGCTCACCTTCTTGCTTACCCAAATTCTAATGATTCCTTGGCGGCTGTGTGGAAGTATCAAATCAGGAGTGGATGGGCGAATGGAAGGAAGGAAGCTGACGGTTTCTAGGTGGATCTGGGTGGGGTAAAAAGGGAGGGCTAGTGCTCAGATCCAATCGATGCCAACCAAATGAACAAGAAAAAATTGTAGATCCTTGCACCACGTTTGAGCTACAACACTTGCCACTACAACTTCTGAAATTTCTCACCCAACTGAAAATGATTGCACACTTGCTCAACACTTTCTCTTCTCTTTTTTGCTCTTTTTTCCACTCTTTTTTTGCCCTTTTTTACTCTTTTTTCCACTTTTTTTCTCTCTCTCTTTTTTGCAGCACAAAAGATCCAACAACAAGACTCAAACAAAAATAGCAGCAACTTTGGATAGAACTTGGTGCAAACACAAAGAGGAAAGCAAACAACTAGATCTCAGCAAACAAAGGCTTGGATTTTTTGTGTGTGAAAGAAAACGAGGTTAAACGAGACTCGGATAAAGAGAGCGAGATTGAGCAAGTGTGGCCCGCCGTGCGGAAGAAAGAGTGAGATAGTCTCGAGGGAGTGACCTAGATAGACAACCTGCGCGCGTGCGCATGAGAGGTTGGGGGGCTAGATAGACAATGCATGTATCTAGCGAGAGAGGGTGAGAGGGAGAGAGAGAGAGCTCGGCATGGGGTGCTGATGCGACCCTGTCTTCAAAGAAGAGGGAGTTCAAGGGGAGGTCCGATCTTCATGGCGTAGGATCAATAAATGGATGGGGGTAACTAGCAGCAAGCAGCCAAAAAATGGAAAATAAGATATTATGACCCGACGAGGAGGATGGTCACCGGAGCTTGCAATCCGAACATTCGCCGATCCACAACCCGGAATACTTCCCCACAGAACCACGCTCAAGTTGGGGAGCACGGGATAGGTGCAATCCGCAAGGGAAACCACGAACTCTAACCCACACAACGCGATCTAGTCGTGGAGCACGAATTAGGAGCATTTTCTCAAGGAATCACGAGAATAAGGATAACAAGAGCTCTCCAATCTCAGGAGGAGTCTATGTCTTTGGTCTTTGATAGAAATGGCAAAAAGTCCCCAACGAAGGGAAGAGCTAGCCGATTTATAATCGGGACAACCCCCTGGATAGGTGTGAAAGAGAACTAGCTTCCGGAACCAGCTTAGGTGTGAAAGTGAACCAGCTTTGTTTGATTAAATGGTTTCAAGACTTAATTAGGTAGCTTTTGGAAAACTCTCGTTGTAGGTGGTTGGCAGTTCCCGACCAAACATTGTTCACTAGGGTCGAACAATGTTTCCTTCAGCAGAAAACTCGAGTTCTGGAAACCTTTCGCAAGTTGGTATATCCAAACTCGTGTAAAACATTGTTTTCTCAGAAACGGAACAATGTTTCTTCAGCAGACAACTCATTCTTCATGAATTCCTAACTTTGTTTCCTCGACATAAAACATTGTTTTGCACGGACTGGAATGTGTTTGTCCTTCTTCGACATCGCACATGAGTTCAACCAACAACAAAGGAGGTGAAGGCACAACCATGTTTTCAAGGTCAAATGATAGACTTAAGTTAGCGTTCACCTGATCATGTATTTGCATTGCGCAACTTCTTATGATTGGACCGTTGATGGTTGGTGGTGTGGTGCCCATGGTTGGCCTGTCCTCATTAGGTGCAATGGTGGGTGTGTGAGGTAAATACATTTGGTAACTGAGTGGAAAAAGGGGGTTGTGTAGTTGAGAGAGTTAGAGATCAAAACATGGAGAGAAAGAATGAACGTGTGTCGGAAACCTATAGCTTCCTAAGGTGGTTAGGAGAGGAAGATTGACCGATACAGGAAGTATGTAGCGTGTGTGCCGAGGGGGTGGGGCTAAAAATAACATTTGAATGTAGATAGTACGAGACTTAATATCGATGTTTCAATTCGGTGTACATTGTAAGATTTGAACCAAGGACAATGCATATGGGTAATTATTTTGAATTTGTGCCATACTAGGTTTGGAAAAGTTGACATTGACTTGATTGTTGTGCTATTTTGCAGGTCATATGTTTGAATCCATCCAAAGTTTTCTCACTACCATGGTGTTCATCATATACATATGAATTTGTATTAAAAAAGTAGCATGGACACCATGAAATGCGAAATCCACGTTAGAACTAGAGATCGCTATGTGACACACACTCTAATTCAAATAACTAATTATGTGACACACACTCTAATCCACGTTAGCATGGATACCGTTTCAATTTTTTTCAAATAACTCCTCATTAATTTATTTATAGTATCTCGTTTCGAATGACTAATTATTTGCAAGGAAAACACGGGCATTGTAAATACATACATATTCGTTTGCAAATGAAAGAAGATTCGTTTGCATTCTTGAATGTAGGCGCACCAGGCAGACTAGGGTCGTGTTGTGGTGGTCGCGTGTGTCGTACGGACGTTTACCACCCAGCCACCTGCCCCCTCCCCCTCCCCCCAAAAGAACGACGATAAAATAAGTTTGCACTTCCACGTTTCGGATTGAAATATCTGGCGGCCCCAATTCCAGCCCTGCAAAATCTCCCTTCCCCAGCATCCCCTTCTGTGCCCAGATTGCTCAAATCCCTAATTCATCGCCAACCCAAGCAAAGTTCGAGTCGCCCCTCGTCTCGTCTCTTTCCCCACCTTTGTGTTGGACGACGACGATGAAGACGACTGTCGCGCTTCACCACCGCATCGGAGCTACCTCATCTACGCCCTCGTACACCGCACCGGGTGGTCCACCGACAACGTCGGCCGCCGCAACCGACGTGCCTCACAGACACCGACTTCCACCGCATCAGGTGCGCTTCACCGACACCGACTCCCACCTCACCGGGGCTACTTCACCGAGTACATCATCGCACCTCCGCCCCGCAGGGCCGTTGGGGCTTCACCAACGGTCTCGTCCACCGCATCGTAGCGCTTGGCTGCCACTCAAGGTCTGCATCCGTGCGCGGCCAGCCAACGCCAGCGCATCACCCTCAATGGCTCTGAAGTGACCCGCACTCTAGCTAGGCGAGCATGCCCAAACGCCGGCCCGAACTAGGTATCCACACATCACTCGCTTGTGCACTATTCCGACAATGTTTGGATATCCTTTCACTGCTCTGTTAGCTTACACGCCTATGCAACTCTAACTTTAACTCTTATTTCTTCTGGAAATATCATCTGAAACAAGCAAAACCATTCTTTAGCGAAGCATGACGGCGCTACGGGATCTGGTACACATCCTGCACACCCGTATAACCTTGTAAGTATCTGTCCTCTAGTACAACAGCAAGGTCGATTCGTCTTATTTGATCAACCATTCGCCGTGTCAAAAATGCAGAGGGGGATCCAAGGCGCACAAGGCCTGCACATCCAAGCAAGTGGTAACATGGACATGTACATGGAACATCCCAAGCGCAAGCAGAGCTGCAGTGAGCCTGTACAACGAGCTAGCGTAAGTCGCTGCATTTCATTTAATTCGTACCGGCCTGCGTGTATGATTTGCGTGCAGTGGCAGATCCACGAATTCAAGTTACCAGGGGCGAACATTTAACTTAAAAAATACGAAGGCACTTACACTCTGGAAATCAACATAACTTAGAAATGTGAAGCTACATGTACTTTGAAAACCAGCTAATGATCCAAAGTAGTTCAGACTATAAAACACTAAATGATGTAAGCACCAAAAAACACAAAATGCAACATGGTGTACAAGGACTACTAACATGGTCTGTACCTGCTTGAATTATTCGTTCTTTGGCTGAAAATATCAAAGTGTAATTGCACCTATAACCAGTGCACAAACTGCATATCAATATATCTATCCTGGACAAGTATGCCAATAGTTTCAAACAACATAGAAAAGTATTTATGCTACGTTGTCATGATATCGGGACTTTCTAGTAGATGGACTCGATGTTTCCTCAAGTCATGAAAATGTACTATAATTTGCTTGTCATCAATGCCTGCAAATCTCTATGTCTCTCTCAACATAGCAGATCATCATTAGACACTAAATCCTTCAATGGGAGCTTGCAAAATGCTTGCATTAGATCCCTCATTAGACACTATATGTTCATCACCAGGAGCATGTAAAATGTTTGCATCAAATCCTTCATTAGCAGTCTGTTCATTAGACACTTCAGGCTCAAGAACAACATGAGCTTGTATGTTTGCACCGGAAACTTGATTAGATACATCAGATTCATTCAGTTCAGTATTGATTGGGGGTGTTATAAAATAAGCAGAAATTGGTTTCATTTTCTCATAGATTCCCTACATACAAGCAGTTTTACAACACCGTCAGGTTTAACTATTGGCCAGAAATTGAATAGTTGAATTAGATATAATCAGGGATGTGATGTACCTGCTCGTTGCGCAAGCTGCGACTATCCGTTTGCGCAAGCTCGATGCCATGCCCGTGCTGTCGCCGCTGCCTCCCACGCAGGCTACACCCAGGGTTGGATCTTCATCTTCTTGTCCTTCCATTCGCTTGAAGCCCGGCGGCCGCCCTCCAACGAGGGCACGAGGAAGTGCTGTGTCGGTCTGTCCAGCGGCGGCTAGGTTAGGAGCGAACTAGATTGGAGGCTGGAGCGAACGAATTGGGATTTTTCCTGCTGATGATCGATATGGGAGGCGCTCGTTTGGGCCGCGAGCCTGCTATAGAGCCTGCCTTGCACTTACGTTATTGGCCCATCCAAATTGAAACGTTTTTCTTCATTTTTTACATTACCTGCTCGTGCGTTGGGATGAACAAAACTAGCCTAGGCCAACTTGGACGACTCAAGCTAGGTGCACACTTTCCAGCCACCCAAGGCGGCCACCCATACCAGACCCTACGGTGGAGTTGCCCCTTTTAGCGTGTATGATTAGGGTAGTGAAAAATATTCAAGTGGCACTTTTGATTTACCCACAGAATGGTTGAATTGCTTGTTTCTATGAACTGAGTTCGCCAATAATGTGAAGGATGCCAGTCTTTTCATCCTATTGTAGATTGCTTAGATCTCGATATGCCAAATGTAATCGCATGAAATATACGGTAAAAGCCAGTGTGATGTGTGTGGCTACAACTAGTCTGACTACCCGTCCTCATATAACATATCAAGGACGCACCATCTTACCAGATTATCCATTCGACTTACCAATGCAATGTGGGAAGAAAGAAGTATTGGGACTGCCTATCCAAGCAATTGATGCCATGGACTCCTTCGTAGAACCTTGTAAGCGAAAAAGAAGTTGCAGTGTGCTTGTGCAAAGAGCTAGCGTAAGTTCAGTTACATGCTTCTCAGAATTTTAGTTAGCCACTATTGCAAAATTGTTCAATTACGTTGCTTGGCTTAATTTAGTTTGCTAATGATTACATAATGCCATAGCATGTTAATCCTATTATAGACTGCGCCTATCTATGTGTTTGATACTTACTGTTAAGAATTACCTATTTTCCTGAACTTAAATAGCTACTTAAGCATGTAGATAGCTGGTCATATGTACTTCTAGGGTGCAGCAGAATTCACGTGTAATTTATGTTCTGATACCCTGTTTGTTTAAATGGTTTGTTGTTATCACTTGTAGCACTAGTAATTTTTGCATGTTCATAGATAGATAACTGTCAGGTTTATATGAGGGACACCGTCTTTTTAACTTATATATGTGTTGGAATCATTTTGCTTACATCAAAGAAATTTACAGATGTCTGTGTTGCTGGTAAACGATACCAACTTGTTACTTTAATACGTTGCCAAGAAGTTGTTAGTTTTACTAGTTCATGTGTGATGAAATGCATTGCCAAAACTGGTTAGTTTTACTAGTTTGATGTTAGTTTCTTATGGCTCTTGCAACGCTTTATTTATGATTGCTAACATTCAAGTTTGCAGGATCCAACTGAAACTCCGTTGGCACAACAGGTATGTTTTCAGAAACTTCCTTATTTACCTGGTTTGCTGTTGTAACTTGTTGCTATAATCATCTTACCAACTTCAAGTTTTTAGGATCCAATTGGAAGTCCAATGGCACAGCATGTACATTTTCAAAACTATATTTGTGTAACAGGTTTGCTGAAGTAACTTGTTGCTCTAATCAAGTTACTGACTACTCAACTTTTCAGGATCCAAGAGAAACTCCAATGCCACAACATGTTCCTTTTGCAAAACTTGTTTGTTTAACTGCTTTGCTGCCGCAACCGGTTGCTCTAATCACATTACTGGCTACTCAACTTTTCAGGATCCAAGAGAAACTCCAATGCCACAACAGGTACCTTTTGCAAAACTTGTTTGTTTAACTACTTTGCTGCTGCAACAATTGGTTACAATGATGTTAATAACTACTTTTCGGCATCCAATTGAAACTCTTTAACTCCTTTTTTGTTTAACTGGTTTGCTGTTATAACTCCCAGTTGAGATGTTTTTCTAACTTCAACTTTTCGGAATCCAATCGGAACTTTAATGGCAAAACAAGTTAGCCCAAGATCAAAGAGCGAGGTCCCCATGGACGTTGTATCATCCCACAGCAGTGGCACCGGCCCAATCGTGCATCATGAATTGCCAACTGTTGATGCTCTAGAGGCTAAACTATTGGTAGAAAGAGATTCTGCTTCTGCACTTAGAGATGAAGTTGACATGTTGAGGAAGCAAAGAGCACAATCACAAGCAATACTCAAGACAACCATTAAATATTTGGTGGATTTCAAAACAAAGCAAGCCGAGGCTGACCGCATTGTTAAGGTCCTGAAGGAAAAAAGGAAATTAAATTTCCAGTTGGTAAATCATAGGTGAAATGTTCTTTCCATCGTTGAATAACCTTTGTGTTGTTTGTTCATGTAATCGATCAAACCATTTGTTTTAGAGATAATGTAATAATTTTTTTTGTTTTTTGGTTTGTAGTTTTTTTAGCACAAGTCTGTATTGATTGATAAGACTCGGAGACATTTCATTTTGATTGTCGTGCTAGACCTACAAATATGCCAATCGGGCTAAATATGCATTAAGCAATAATAGTAGTATAGATGGACCTTAAGTGGCATGCATCGGAAAGGGTCAAGATGTTGTACTAGCTTCGCTAAAAAAGGATACTCTTCTAGCAAAAAAAAGTACAACGGCATGGCTTAAGTATGTTAGTTGATATTACTGATCCATATACTCTATAAGTGTTTATATGTCTGTCACTTTTGTAAATTATTCGTTTATTGACTCGGTATTTGAATCTTGATACATCGCTTGTGTACATATCTAAATGGGAGTACACATTATGCTGCGTGTGACACTTGAGTTGGACATAAGTGGTTTCAAATATTCGAATTCACCTTAAACTGGATTCTATCTTCTAAATTCAAGTATCGGCATTTGTAAATCATATTCATATATTACATTGGAATACATCTTTGTCGTGCTTTTGAAGATATATAAAAACACATAGAATGATCTATAAAGATTCGTATAGGAATACAAAATGGATTCTAATTTAGTTGCCAGGGTAAATGTGGATGCTTATTGTCCTAAAATGCGAAAGAAGTGACAAAATGTCCACTCCCATGTCGGCTACCCGAAGCCAAGTGTTTGGGAGATGGAAATTATTGTCTACCCCTTACACGGACAATCCATCGGCCCGATTTCCACTGCTCTCAATAGGGGTACGTTAGTAACTTCAATTAGACATAACACGACCGCCTCTAAGCCCATTCTGACACGGTGGGCGCCAAACATGGGTGGCAAAACACATTTGATTCAAGCTCGTCCGAAAGACCTCTGTCTCTCCCTCCATTTCCTCATGCATCCACGGTAGGCCGCAAAACAAACTCGACTCGGCCGAAATCGATGTAGGCAAATATTTTCAATAGGGGTAGGTTTGTAACTTCACTCAGACGTGACACAACCGCCCTACCTGTCAGCCCCGTTCATACACCATGGGCGCCAAAACACCCTCTCCTCTCCCGAAATCACTCTGGGCAAATACTGGCGAGATGCGAGATTACCGTCCTATCCCGATGAGACGTCCAAATTTTAAACGGGGGCTAAGTTCGTAACTTTCCCATATTTCAGACAGGCGCGTCCCAAAAACATGGTTCCCCATACCTCTCCCTCCATTTTCCCATTCATACACCGTCCGCGCTAGAACACCATCCCCACACTAGCCTCCTCCGTCCGCCACCCCATCCATCACCGTCGTCCTCCACCTCATCCATCGCCACCGTACTCCACCATGCCGGAGCGCCTACCAAGACCGCGTCATCCACTACTAGAGATGGACGTTTCTCATCCACGGCGATGGACCAAGAGCCTTGCATCGCGTCCTCCCACTTCATCGGTGCTGTCGTCCTCTTTGCCGGGGCCGCTCACATGACCTTCTCTTCCACCGCAATAGGACTTATCCCCTGATGCACCCGTCTATAGTCGCAGATCTGCTTCAATGCCATCGACAGCCATCGCACCCCCGATGCCTACACGGTGCCGCAAGAGAGGTGGTACTTCATATCTCCTCAACTTTTTGATCTCAACCAGAAAATAGATCGTAACTTGGTTACTATACTTTCTTTTCAGCTCTTAGAATTTAGTTCTTAGTTCGAAGCAAACAATGGAGGCTAAATAGCATTTCTCCAGTTTGCGGCTTTAAATCTGTCATGGCACAATCATAATAGGGTTTAATTGATCATGCTTAGGGTTTAATTGATCATGTTGGTTCCGTGGTGGTTTCTTTAATTGAAATCAGAGGGGAAACCCTCTTTTGCTAAAAAAATGCTTAGGGTTTCCCCCTTTTATAATCACTATACGATCAGCATACGTGCTTTGTGTCATAATAGCATTGCTCCACCCATCAAGCTAAACAAGCTTAGTTGTTGAAATACGAATATGATACTATTAAAACAGAGTCGTTTAATTGGTCAGCTAAATGTTCCTGATTTAGTTTCAAAAATGCATGTATCTCTATAGGGTGTGTATCTCTACATGGTGCCCACGGTGGGCCGTGGCCCACCCTGGGATTTTGGGTCGACCCAGGCCTCGATTCCCCTCTATTCTGCTGTGCGCTTCTGGTCTCTACTCGCCCCCAGCCGCCTGCCTCGCCGGTGACTTGCAGTCCCCGGGCGGCATGACTCTAGGAGGAGACGTCGGACTAACAGGAGGTCAGGAGCCGCTCGCCCAACAGCATCACCGCTGCCTGGGCGCCCCGAGGTGCCTACCTTCCCAGTCCGTTCAGGGCTCGGGCGTGCAGCACCCACGAAGCCAACCTGATTTATCCTGAGATACGTCCTCAACACTCAACAGCCACTCCTCATCACCCATTTTCTAATTGAATCATAGGCAGGACTGTCATTAGGGTTTGTTCTGTGTCGAGTGCTACCTACACTTAATGGTTCAGATGTATTTCAGTAATCTTTAGTGCCTGTAAAGTTCAAAGGGTTTCAAAATTCCGACCCTAGGAACAGACAATGGTCATTTTGGATTGTTGGTCATAGTGACATTGACCCAGATTACTACTACAGGCCAGGTTTGTTGACAATTTTACTTGTCTTTCTTACTCATTCGATATGATATCCAATTATTCACGTCGATTAGTTGCAAACAATAAGTGCTAGACAAACTTCTTGATTCAGATTTTGTACGGTCTTTTACTGCGGTTACAATTCTGCATACTTGTCCTAGTATGCTCACAAGTAAATGATTGATTCACTACATCTATGCTTGCCTTGTCATATTTGTTGTCAATATTCTTTTAGGGTGGACCACCATATTTCAAAATACTAGAACCGCAGACATGAGTGAATAGTATTTCTCTGTGTGATCTCTTCCATCATGTGTGGGCAACGAATACTGCATTGTATAGAAAGAAAGTGTCATTTCCAGCTTTTACATAGAACGATCTTTTACATGGAATACAATCTGCCTACTTGCTTTGTGTCACACTACCAGCACTCCACCCTTGAAGCTAAACATTATGCCACTCATAATTCTTTAGTTTATTTGTTCAAATACTAATTTGATATGATTCTAATGTTCCTACTTCAGTTTTGAAATGTGTGTCTGCCTGTTATAGAGACATAAGAGGTTTGCATTTCTGTGTGTGGTCTGGTCAGCACGGTTGGGGTGAACTTTGCATATGCAGGGGTTTATAGGGAGACACTCTTCGACTTGAATCCGCAATGCATTCCATTGATAATCTGACTACTTTTTATGTTTTCGTGAATCTCGGATTCTGAACAGCATCATAATGATTATGAGATTGTGCGCATGAAAAGAATAAAGCGGAATAATGCCATGGCTGTCAAACTTGGCATTGAGGGACTGAAATCAAGTCTGGATGCAATGCAATGCAATGCAATGCAATGCAAACACTCTCCACCAATAGATTCATGCTCAGAATATGATCCTAACAGTGATTCTGAGCTAGAGGGAGACCTAAGTTAGTGTAGCTCCCTAGTGGAGCAGTCAGAGGCAGATGCCCTATCTTATTCACCCATCAAGGTGTTTGCTCTAACTTTCCAAGGTTATATTGGACGCACATATCTTGCAACTAATGCTTTGCATTGCTTCTACTTTGTTGCACTGCCATTAGCTTAGTTTACATATCGTGTATGTGAATACGCCCTGCCTATCCATTTTCAGTACATATTCCATCTGTCATCATACCATATTTATCCATTCAAATGTTGTTCTTGTGTATCATACGTTCAAAAGGAAGAGGGCAATTGCTGATCACGGAGGAGCACGAGAAAAGTATTTGGAAAAGGTAGTGACACCTGATAAATCAAATAGCCCATCAGGTGTAGTTGCAGTATCACCTGACCCACAAAACACGGCCCCAACTCTAGCAGACTCTAGCCCTACTACACTGGGCATTTCTGATGCCCCAACTCAGCAGACCCCAACTGCGGCAAATAGTATGATGATGCCAGTTGACATAGTACCAGCTCTATGACTCAAAAACCCCATTCCAGCAAAGAGTACCCCAAATCTAGTTGCCAAATCCCTTTTCGAACTAGAGAGAGCCGCAATTGCAGCAAATAGGACCCCTGTTCCATTTCTTCCTAGTTTAGAAGATGAAGCTTATATTGTTGTCAGGAACTTTGTGCGCATATTTCCTTCATGGAAAGATTATACCGCAGACACAGAACAATTTCCAGTCTTCCTCTGTATCTTACGCGTAAGTAATGTACTAATGTTATCATGGTAATTACTGCATATATTTCTGCTGACATAAGACACAAGATTTCATTCTTTTAAATAGGTGAGGACCAAACTGGATTGTCAAGACGAGCAAGGGTTGGTTGCGCTTTTCAAGCACTCGTTGATGAAGTATCATTCCTACCCGAGGCAAGCACACTTCGATGGCAAGCCTCTAAACAAAATTTCTGTAAAGTCTCCGGTGCTACATTTATCAGACAGTGACTGGAATAATCTTGTTACACATTGGTCTCGTCTGCAGCATAAGGTACTGTCTATGATATCACATCACAATTTCAACTACATTTATGTATTTGCCTTAACGTCTCACTTGTACAAAAACTGTTAGCAGAAGAACATTCATTCTCAAGGGACCACAGAATCTCACAACTATACTACACACTGCATTGCTCTTGTGAGTACCTCTTGCCCTGTATGACCATACTTACTTTCATAGCTGTTTGATTATGTAGCATCACTACACATGGTAGACTCATTAACGTCCATTTGGTGGACATTATAAGATCTGTATGGACTCTTACATAAATTTAGAATCAACCCAATGCTTTTGAAGAGGTTTAGCTCTACAGTCCTCTTGTAAGGACTGAACGTCATCTATCAATGTACTTACATTAACAACCACTCCCTTTGTCCCATAATATAAGAACGTTCTGTATAGTACACCAGCGTTCAAAACACTCTTGTATTATGGGAAGAGGGATCAGTTCATTGTGTAGCATTCTGCATCTTATCTCCCTCGCCCACCATTTCCTAAAAAATACCAGAGCTATATTTAATCTTACCAAAAAGTTGAATACACAGACAATGCCAGTGTAGAAGTGTAGCCCATTGCTCTTGTTAGTACATTTTGTCCTGTAACGCTTGTACTTCCAGGGATTGGTAGTTGATTATGTAGCATCAATCTACATCTCATCTTCATTATCCTCTATCCCTTCCAGTATTATCATATCTATAATTACTCTCTACAAAATGTAGAGTACAGGCAATGATTATGAAGAAGATTCTGTGCTGAAATTATTGAGTTATCCTTCCCTTCACATGGAGAAGGGCATTATAAAGCCGGAGTTAACTGCTAATGTAAGTCATCCCTTCTAAAGCCTTTATCCTCAACTGCTGTTTAATTTTCTCATACTCCCTATCGTTAAGTGCTGTTTAGTTTGCTGTTTCTATCAAAATGCATGTTCGCAACAACCGTAAGTTCCAAGTTTTACTTGTAAAACCAAATTCCTTATTCATACCATGCACATTACTCAATACTCCCTATATGTATGCTTGTTTTGTGGATCTATAATCCAGTGTGTGGTGAAGCATCCCACGTTTGCACCTTGTCATCTCCTGTTTTATCTTACTGATGTGGTTGATGATATGAACAACATGCCATGCACATTAATCAAAATAGATACAATGATTGTCTTTGCCCTTCATCTATGCTTGTTATGTTGACATGGTAATCCAGTAGTGTGGTGAAGCTCCCCGCATTATGAACAATGCCAAATTATGCTATTGATATTTTGAACTTACTCTTTATTTTCTAATTTGAAATTGGATGGAATTGACAGCACAGTTATCATATTTGTTTATACACGTGCAAAACATGTCATCTCTCTGCTTGTTTCAGGGTGATATGCGTGATGGCATGCACAAGTCTGCTGAAGGCTGTGAGACAAACCCAACATATATTCTAGCAAAGAAGGCAAAATATCTTGAAGATAGTGAGACAACCCCAAAGTCTTGTCTTGATGCAGTGTTCAAGTTACTTGAGACTAGCAGTCATACAAGCTCATAGAATTCGTTGTCTGAATTAGTTCGACTTCTTCAGTCCAAGTTCTAGCAGAAAGGCATTCTGCAACTCAACTTCGACTTGATGTCCTATCTCTAAGAAAGATTGCGGAGAACACCAATGAGAACCTTATTGCTAAACAGCTACACTTGGAAGCTATGACTGACATGCTATAGGCCGGTCTCACAGCCTTACTTAGCAGCTTGCGCAGCAGTTACCACACAAGGCTAACCTTTCTTGAACTGTCTTGGAAGTGGTCTCGGTTCAGTATTATTTTGTTACGATGCAATGGTGCCCAGTTTTTGTAATATGCTTCTTCATTGCGCTTTATGATCACTGGTGGCGAACTTCGATGCCCAGTGGACGTAATATACCATAAATCCTTTATTGTATAGTGTAGGTTTATTCTAAGTTACTATGCCGTAATTTCTTTATTGTATAGAGTAGGTTCGTTCTTAATTCCTACTAGTTACTGCCATCATTCGCTATCTAATGTAGTCGACCGGGCCGAAACATTCGCCTCAAACGGGCCTGACTTTTATCAAGCCACAATTGGGCCGGCCTGCAACTTTCTTGGGCTCGATGGCCATTGGGGCCTTCACACTTCGCGCCAGGCCCACAACTTACTCCGGCCTATATTAGGCCCAAATTTTTGTTGGCCCTTTTGTGGACCCAGCGCTTAGTTTGGCCCATGTAGCTTTGGGCCATTAACAAGCTGAATATTCTGCTGGCCTGTTATGGCCCAGAAGAAACCATAGGCCTTTAGCAGGCCGAAATGCATGTTGGGCCTCAATTTTCACTAGTTACCGACGGGCCTTCAACAGGCTGAAATGTAGACCGGGCCTTTTTTGGCCCAGTTATATGATGGGCCGTTACCAGGCCGAAACATATCTCGGGCCTCAGTTGGCCCACTAATATCATGGGCCTTTAAGAGGCTGAAAGCTTAGTACAAGCATCAACGGGCCAAATTATACGACTGGCCTTTAACAAGCCCAAAGTCGCGTTGGGCTGAACTGTTGCTACCTTTATCACGGGTCGTTAGTGGGCCCGATGTCGCTTCGGACCATATATGGGCCATGAGCAGCACGGGCCATCCCCTGGCCGAAAGACACACCGGGCTGAAATGGGCCCATGTCTACATCGGGCCTCTAACAGGTCGAGAGTCACTGGGCCATAATTGGGCCCAAATTTTTGTCGAACAATTAACGGGCCAGATCTAGCTTCGGGTCGTAAATGGGCCATGTTTAAACAGGACGTTATTGGGCTGGCCCACTAGTACCTGAGTAAGTATTATGGGCCTTTGACTAGGCCGGCCTTTTAACCTATATGGGCCTCTGTTGGGCCCTTCCACGTGTCGATGTATCATAGGCATGTCTCCTCCAATGGACAGACGACATCTGGCCCATCGAGGAGCCGACACATGTTTCCTCCAACAAATGATGATTTTACACGTGGAAAATGCCCATTGGTCTGGGCTGTTAACGGGTTATCGGGTCCAAATCGGAACCCGATAGCTTAACGGCGACCCATTACGGTGGATGCCACATGTCGGTCACCCTTGACGAAAGACTTCTATGACGCGCGATTTATCATCATGGAAGTGGACACTTCCATGATGATAATTTTGGTAATGTCGTGGAACACTTCTACGACAGCACAGGTATGACTATCTTGATTCTGTCATAAAATCTTCATGGATGTACCATGACAAAAAACATGGCCTACTGTGACAAACACGTATCATCATGGAAGTGCATTTTTTTGTAGTGTCACCTCTGTGATCTCTGTTTAGGACTAACTACTTGTTGGAGAAGATTAGGCATGGAGTTGGATGGGGAGGATAGCAAAACCAATCTCCCTTTATGCAGTCCCACAGAAATGTAAAAATGTTGCCCGTGTGACATTTTGGCAGAATTGCACAAAACACTCTTAAGAAAAAAGTGGTTTGTGCAGTTCACCAAAAGGCCGCAATAGCAACGAGGTGAAATGGATAGCTCTGTTTGTAAAAGGAGGTAGAAAGGAAATAATTACTGCCCAATAACACGAGTTCAAGACACATACACCGACAAAAAGAAGCATATTCCATGTAATAAGGGAAAGATAGAAGCATGGTGGTTTACCAAAAACGGTTTGAGGACGAGATTGCAAGTTGGAAAGTACGCCGGCTTATATACATTTTAAGCAAACAACTAAAGAAGATCCACATGCAAGATTTTCCACATGCAGCAATGTGTGAAGATGGGCAGTGGAGCAAGGCCGGAGGAAGTTGTACCTGAGGGTCGTCGGGATGTAACTAGGAGAGCACCGGCGGCCGGGATCTTCCCATACTGTGGCAGTGAGCAAGTGGTGAAGGCCCTACCGCGCCGGAGCTTGGTCAGAGAGAACAACATGTACCGCAAATCGAGACGTGCTGCCTCAACATCGTCGAACGAAGAAACGATGCACATTCTCCCTTTCCGCCGGTGGACGAGATGAGGCAGGATCACTGACCAACGGTGAGAGAGAGAGGCCACCGCCGCCTTGTGTGAGATAGTGTGACGAGAGACAAACCCCGGCAGGCAAGCTCCATTGTATATAGTGGAGCGGATTTTTCTTTTTTCCCAACGACAATCATTTTATATTTTGTACGTGCCATTGAGGAATATAAATTTATTTAATACTAATGCGTCAAGTCGAACTTTGTTCCGTCTACGCGTGGGACACGATCCTCCTTCAAGTAAACAACCGCTACACACATCAAATTATCACGCGGGCTACCTTTTCGTACCTAAATGAACTCCACCGTGTACCCGTGCATCGTGCGTGCGCCTCTTCTTTAGGAGCAGGTACGTACGTGGGTGGGTGTGAGAGAGATGGTTTGTGCGAAACAGAGGCAATATGTCGTTGATATCTCAAACAAAAAAACATAACATATGCAATGTATGTGAAACAGAGTCATGGATATATCATATATAGAGGGAGCGATCCACGAGAAGAGAGTGGAGGGATCATCGGCGTGAGATATCGATAGAATCAAAAACGGGGATGAAGTGTGTGGGTGCGCGATTGATAAAGAGTGCCGTCGAATTTGTGTTTGCCCACGTCAAAGATACAGGGTGGCTGGCCTACTGGAATGTGAGAGGTCAGAGGTGTAGTTTTTCTCTGTGGCATGGATACCTACCTACAACGTTCGACTATCGGTGTGTGTGGGCGGGGGAGAGGGCAGAGACCTAACTATAGAGAGGTAGATCGACTAGTATATGTGTGGAGAAGGAGAGAGACCTAGATATGTATTGAGGGAGATTGATCGACATCCATGCATATGTGTAGCAGAGGAATAAGGTTGGGAGAAATACAAAGGTAGAGTATCGGAGGGTTGGTGGTGGAGTTGCTTCTCAAAAATGGTGGGAGAGGCCTGCTAGACAAACGGAGGGTATGAGTGCAATATCAATAAGAGAGGGGATGCCTGCCTATCTATGCACGTGCGTGTGAGAGACGGGTCGGGAGGTATGCAAGGATGATGATGGGGGACGATATGGTTGTGGTAAGCAGACGTAACTACATAGGAAGATCAATCGTCGTGTGTCCGAAAAAGGGAGAGACATAACTAGTGAGGTAAGTCAATCGATGCATGGGGAAACAAAATTATAGTCGACCTAGCTATATGTAGGGAGATCGGTACGTATACATGCATGCATGTGTTAGAAGCAAATAAGGTCCGGAGAGATGAACAGGGGGAGAGGGGTGCGGCTAGGAGGTGGTGAGAGAGGCCTACTATGTCGAGGGGGGAGGAGTGTGCGAGTATGAGATCGATGAAAAGAGGGGCGGGAGTGTGCACCTGCGTGGAACCGTGTTGGACATAGGGGGCATGGACGGTGAGAAGAGAAGAGGGGAAGTGTGTGTTTGTGGTAGGCACACTTGGCTAGAGAGGTATATCGACCAGTGTGTGCTGGAAGAAGGAGCAGGGGGCCTACACACACCATGGGTGAATGACCTAAAGAGAAATAATGAATGAGCGTGATGGAGGGGGCGCTGAGGGAGGGTGAGAGGGGGCGGGCGTGTGCATGCACGATAGAAAGTTAGCACTAGCTAACTATAAAGAGAAGAGGATCGTGAAGGTGAAAAACACAAACAGAGATCATAATTCATTATAAAAAAGTGGATTCAAATATTTGAAGATGATATCATAGTGTTTTAAACCGACGCATGCATGAATGAATATATATAATGGTGATACGCATGGTGTGGTTATGAACATGTTATACTATGTATAATGTATAGAACATTGATTATAATTTGGGATAATGTGTGGCTTTTGCAGCTCAGGGCTAAATACCTGTCACAATGTAGGGGGTGGGGCACTATACTTTGTGTGATAAACACGGTGTACGTATGGAACATGGTTTAGATTATGAATATCTAGTTAGTACATCAAATATACTATTATTTGGAATCAACATCAAGTGTATTCAAAATTTGAATTCGAGTTCATATAGTACACATAGTTCATATCTATATCTATAGTAATCATGTGGTGTGTTGTTAAGGTAATACATGAATGATGGTTTAAGTTGGCAACAATCATGATTGTACATTCTTATTCAAATAGAGAAACAAATTTAAATTTAGTTCGAATTGCAGCGGTAGTATAGACATTTGGAATGCACTAAAATGTTGGTATGAGTAGGTTACATGCATTATACAGCCAGCAAAAAAATTTAATTGGACGTAACATGGATTCATATCTTTGAATAGCATTTGTACAGTAAAACGGGACAAGACTCTCTCTTTATGTGGTGTGAATAGTTTTATTTCTTTTATTTTTTCGTTGAGGGAAGTGCGAATTGATTTGGTACATACAAGATTACACGTTAGGCTTGTCCCTAAAATTCAACCCGCGCCTTGTTATATCCTGAAAATTCAGATATCATGCTCCCAAAACTCACGCCTTCACAACCCGCGCCTTGCTATCCCAAAATTACAATGCGCGCGAAAACTCCCATTAGCTGCCAAATCCCGACACACGAAATCCCCCTTCTAACCCTGAGTCGAAAGGACCGCTAGTTCAAATCGGTGGGGGTATTTTTGTAACACCAAGCGCATCGCACCTTCTCCTTAACTCGACCTCCCGGCACCGAAGGTGCTCCATCCCGCACCCCCATGGAGTGGCTACCTCGAAGCCGATGCCATAGGCGACATCTCCACAGCGGCTCTCCCCCAGTGCGAGGCCCCTTCGGCGGTGGCGGCCATACCAGGCGGATCTGTTGCTGCTGCTCCGGCTCTCGCTCGCTCGCTCGCACTGCTACTCTACTCTCCCCCTCGCTCATGCTGCTGCTTTGCTCTTGCTCTCGCTCGCGCTTCTGATGCTGGTGCATGGGTTGTTGCAGCTACACGAGTTGCTGCTCTGGCTCTAGTTTGAGCTGCTCCTCCAGGTACTGCTGCTCCGGCTGCTATCAGCTACTGTGTTCCCCATCGATCCCTTGCTGATTTAGATCACTATTTCTTTACTACTAGTGCTTGAGCGGCCTAAACTACATGTGAAGTGCCTCTGTGCTACCAGTGCGTTCAGTTTCGACAGTAACATTCAGATTCCGTAGTAAATTTCAGTTTCAATAGTTAAGTCTAGACTCAACAGTTTTTACCTCATCTGTTGTAGTCAGCTATTTTTTGGTGATTTAAATTTTACATCTATCACTTTTTGGTAATGTATTTTACATCATCTATTGGAGATGCTATTAGAATCCCACTTGAGATTAATGATGTATGCCTTGTATTGCTTAAGCCTCGACGTCTTACGGCTTGTCGGAGCTGCTCCAACGACGAAACAATCCATCACAACAGAGTAGTGCCATGGACGCCATCTACAGATTCCTCAGATCTTCCTTCACACCTCCGACAGTCACCTCTGCCTCAACTTCTTCAGCGACCAACCCAATGACGCCGATGTCGACACGGCTACGGCAAAGAGGTTGTGCACTTGTCGCATCACTTATTACTCAACACTCATGTCAATCCATCAAAGCTATTTTGGTTCAAAGGAAAAACTGAAGGAAAACATACCAATAGGAAATTTTCCTATGGCACTCTACTATTCAATTATTCATGCATTTTGTTGAAAGGAATGGAACAAAACATCCACCTGGACATACTTTTCAAAATCCTATTCATGAAAACAAGACCAAGTGCATTAGTGGTAGAATAACACTCTTACTGTACACGTTTCATATGGTTTCACTTTAATTTGGCCATGTTTCTTTGCATTCCTCTGCTCTTCCAATTCCTGTGAACCAAACACCCAAATTGACAGAAATCTTGTGTTTACAAATGCTTTGTTTCCCACGTGCATTCCTATCCTATTTTTGGTGTTTTTCCTATCCCTGTTTTTTTTCAGAATCCTGCAAGCCAAAGGAGCCTTTACAGAATTACTTCATTTACAGGTAGTTGTCGAAGAAAACTTTGTGTGGTTTGTCCTGCTCCTGCTACGACGTCGTCCACCTCACCCGAGCTGCTCCATCGACAGAAGCATCCACCAAACCAGACATCATGACTCCTGACCATCTTTCGCCACCTCAGATCTCCTTCCCTTCCGCCGGCACCCACCGCAACTGCATCACCATCATCTACTCAGCAGATGAACCTGAGGAGTACACGGGTCCACAAGAGAGGTCGCACTCTTTTGTTACTGCTTATGTTATGCATTGCTTAATATTACATGCTACTTTATCGTCCCTTTCACCTCTTAGACTCCAAGTCAGGTCTAAATTAATGTTCAAACTTGAGTTTTAAAATTACTTGTGTCAGATGTGGGGTTCCGGCAAACCCTTAAGGTTCGAACACTGGCGTGCGCGCGAAGTCTTTCCTTCCCACCAATCTATGCCCTAGCTCGCTAAGATCTCAAGGATGAACTCGACGAACTCGCAACACAGAAAGACACAAGATTTATACTAGTTCAGGCCACCATTGTGGTGTAATACCCTACTCCAGTGTGGTGGTGGTGGATTGCCTCTAGGGCTGATGGTGAACAGTACAAAGGAAGAACAGCCTCCTGAGGTTGAGGTGTTCTTGAGCTCGGTGAGCTTGTGTGTGTGAGGATGATCTGAATGATCCCTCCCCTCTCTAAGGTGGTGGCTAGTCCTATTTATAGTGGCCCTGGTCCTCTTCCCAAATATCGAGCGGGAAGGGAGCCAACAATGGCGGGCTAATTCGAAGGGGGATAACTAGTACAAGCTATCCTGACAAAAGTGGTCTTCGCCTGCCAAAGGCTCTGGTGGTGACGCCGTCTTGGGCTCCACGATGACCTCCATCTTGCCGTCCTCCTGGTCTTGGTCTCGTTGCACCAATGTAGCAACCTTTGCCTGATGCCTCGGTACTCTTCGCCTGCGCTGGACTCCTTAGCACTGAAGAGGAAACAAGGACGCTGCGTGCGCTGGCGCCCGCCTGGTGTCGTGCGTCATGGCTCACATCACGAGGGTCTCGTGAGGTTTGCCCCGCCTTGATATCTCCGCTCCTCATGAGCCTGCCTGGCTAGGCCACTCCTGAGGAGGTCTTGTGTCGTCCACCTTGCGAGGGTCTTGGATGCTTTTGCTGGTGAAGATGGGCCGTACGGCCTGCTGGCTCAGCCACGCCGTGGGCCGCAGGCAGGCAAGTCTGGGGACCCCCGTTCCTAGGACGCCGACAACTTGTGAGGCACATATCGAGGCAGCTATGAATAGTATCTCTATCTATTATCTGGTTCACCTAGGGTATGCCTATGTTGTTCATCTTGTGTGGGAAACAAATAGTAAAGCAATCATCATCTATCTTTTATTAAATTAAAGCTACCACCAGCCTGCTATCATTATTTTTGGATCCATCCATTGGTTGTTACCATCACTCTAGATTTCTGGATGCTCTCCTTACATAATCTCACTATTTTTTTGACTTAACACTATGAGGCAACAGCCCCACAGCCTTTTATTAACCTTGGGCCAAAAAGTTTACAAGCAAAGAAAACTAGCAAAGTCTATCTATGAGAACAGAAAACCTACCTATACATGTACAACAAAAATACAAATATACAACAGAAGGTGCCACATGATTAAGGCAGAGCATTGATCCATTGCAGGAGTTGTGGCTTGATCGAAGCCTTCATCCTATGAGAGTGCAGAGTGATGTCATGAATGAATTTGGCTTTCCATCTGCCAAAGGTTGCCCTAATGTGCCTGAAGATCCTATCATTCCTCGTGGTCCAAATGCTCCAGGCAGCGAGGTAAACCACCTCAAAGAAGAAAGGTTGCTGGAAACTACTCTTGGCAGCCAAAATACACTCATGAGGAGCTAACCCTGCATACCAGGTAACCTGTAGGTAGTTCCAAACCGTGATGATGAAAGTACATTTGAAGAATAGATGATCTCTGTCCTCATGCGGTTGGGCCACACACATAGGGCATAGATTGTCATCCTCCTCGGTTCTCCAATGCCTTCTCAGTAGCATATCCCTCATATTGAGCCTATCATTCAGCATCAACCAGGCAAAAACCTTGATTTTCATAACACATTTGCTCTTGCATATCCATTTACAGGGGTCATCGTCATGTAGGTGTGCATGGGCCAGTGTGTAATAACTCTTAGCAGAGTATTGGCCTTTTCCAGGTGTCCAAGACCAAGTATCAAGTTCATGAGGTCTTCTTTGCAAGCTTGATAAAGCAGAATTAAGAGGAACCAATTCGTGCATGTCAGATATTGTACATAGTCATGCTGAACATGTAGAGAAAAAGAGAAGAGTTTTGCGCGACACTACAATGTCATGTAGACATCGCTCCATGGTGGGTTCAATGGCACCCCCCCCTCTCCAGATTGTAATCCAGAGGAAGATATCTGTTCTGAGGCGGATTCAGACGCAGCTGACCACTGATGTCTACTACGCAAATTTATTCTTGTAGACTTGTGTTGGGCCTCCAAGCACAGAGTTTTGTAGGACAGTAGCAATTTTCCCTCAAGTGGATGACCTAAGGTTTATCAATCCGTGGGAGGTGTAGGATGAAGATGGTCTATCTCAAACAACCCTGCAACCAAATACAAGAAATCTCTTGTGTCCCCAACACACCCAATACAATGGCAAATTGTATAGGTGCACTAGTTTGGCAAAGAGATGGTGATAAAAGTGTAATGAAGAATCACTCCAAAGTTCCTATCTAGTGGAGAACATAAGAAGAAATCGTTTGTAGGATACGAAACCAACTCGAAGCTATTCTTTCCGATCGATCTATCCAAGAGTCCATACTAAAATAACACCAAATAATTTCAGATTCATAATACTCAATCCAACACAAAGAACCTCAAAGACTGCCCCAAGATTTCTACCAGAGAAACAAAGACAAGAACATGCATCAACCCCTATGCGTAGATTACCCCAATGTCACATCGGGAATCCGCGAGTTGAGTGCCAAAACATATATCAAGTGAATCAATATGATACCCCATTGTCACCACGAGTATTCATATGCAAGACATATATCAAGTGCTCTCAAATCCATAAAAGTATTCAATCCGATAACAACGAAATCTCAAAGGGAAAAACTCAATTCATCACAACAAGATAGAGAGGGGAAAACACCATATGATCCGACTATATTAACAAGGCCCGCGATACATCAAGATCGTGACATCTCAAGAACACAAGAGAGAGAGAGAGATTAAACACATAGCTACTGGTACAAACCCTCAGCCCCGAGGGTGGACTACTCCCTCCTCATCGTGGTGGCCGCCGGGATGATGAAGATGGCCACCGGAGATGATTCCCCCTCCGGCAGGGTGCCATAACGGGGTCTAGATTTGTTTTCGGTGGCTACAGAGCCTTGCAGCGGCGGAACTTCTAATCTAGGTTAACCCCCAGCGTTTTTGGAATATTTGGGATTTTATAGGGCAAAGAGGGGGTGCAGGAGGCCACCGAGGTGGGCACAACCCACCTGGGCGCGCCTGGGCCCCTAGGCGTGCCCTGGTGGGTTGTGCCCCCCTCGAGGCACCCCCCCAAGTGCTGCTCTGGCCCATCGGGAGTCTTTTGGTCCATAAAAAATCCACAAAAAGTTTCACGGTGTTTGGACTCCGTCTGGTATTGATTTCCTATGATGTAAAAAACAAGCAAAAAATAGCAACTCGCACTAGGCACTGGGTCAATAGGTTAGTCACAAAATATGATATAAAGTTGCTATAAAATGATTGTAAAACATCCAAGAATGATATTATAACAGCATGAATACTTCATAAATTATAGATACGTTGGAGACGTATCAACCACTCCTATTTACCCCCCAAGGTGTTTGCTCTAACTTGGCATGATGATGTTGGTCATATCATGCATATGTTGCCTTGCAGTGCCTACTTTCGACATCATATATGTCATCTACTTAGTTTATACATGTTCTGTAATGCCACCTGTTTAGTTTCTATATCATATATGGGAATTATGCAGCCTCATCTCTGTTAGCCATCCATAATATATGTGAAATATGCAATGCCATCCTGTTTAACCAGGCATCATATATTTGAATGATATCTTGCCCATCCTTTTCTTCATTACATTTCCATTTGTTGACAATGTTTGTACATTAAACTACTCTTCCTATGAATCAGCCATTTGAGTGGGTAATGGAAAAATCTGGAGTGAAAACAAGGTCTTTAGAGCAGACAGTGCTACCTGTCGAAGCAGATCTCTTGTTGGGTCACGATAGCTCCTCAAACATGGATTCAGAGATAGATGACCAGTCATATTCCCCTACCGAGGTGTATGCTCTAACTTGGCACGGTTATACTGCTCATATCATGCATATGGTGTCTTGCATTGCATAGTTTAGACATCATATACATAATATTCAACATATGTTTTTAGTTTAGACATCATATATGCAAATGCCCTCTGCTTAGCATATAAATCACATATGTGAATTAAATCATGCGATCCTGATTACTTAGATAACATATATGTGAATTATGTCATGCGAACCTATTTACTAAAGACATCATATAATTATCTCATGCTATCCTACTTAGTTAGTCATCATATTTTGAATTATGTCATGCTATGCTATCCAGTTATATAGACATCATATTTGTGAAATTATGTCATGCTATCCATTTTAGTTAAACAATATACATGTCAACTATTTCATGCCCTCTTTTTTCCACACTATCTCTTGCATCTGTCTCTCATACAATGTTTGTACATTCAACTATGTTTTCTGTTTATCAGCCATTTGAATTGGAGTGGCTGATGACAGTATCTAGCGGAGTAAAAACATGATCTTCAAATAAAACATTGCTACCTCTTGGTGGAGATAGCACCCTGGTTGTACATGCACGAGAACCAGCCCTACCACACATAACCCAGACTCTCGCAGATTGTACCCCTACTGTGATGGATAGAGAACCAGCTTCACCCAATCTAACCCCAACCCAAGCAGATAGTAACCCAGTTCCTATTGACACGGCACCATCTCCACCACAAAGCTCTCAAACAAGAGCAGTTAGTAAGGCAGCTCCAGTGCCCAAAACGCCAATACTACCACGGCGAACCCCAACTCCACCAGTTAGTACACCTATTCCTGTGGAGGAAGCACAACCAACCATTCATCGTTTAGCATCTATCACATTTGATGTTGTTAAATCCTATGTGTGTATCTTCCCATCATGGAAATATTATACCGAAGATGAAGGAAAATGCCAGTTGTAGGTGTTTGTCCAGGAGTTATGTGTAAGTAATGTTATTCATGGCAATTACTTTGCTTTGTCCCATACATTCTACCTCCATGATGGTTATAATACAACAAATCTTCCCATTTTTCTCTATAGAGAAGGACCGATTTGGAAACTCAAAATGAGGTAACTTATGCAAATACCTCTACTATCTTCAAGAATGCTTGGTGGCAGTATCTGAATTACCTAAAGAAAATGTACTTCACTGGCAAAGAAACTCATTAAATTCCCTTACGTTCTCCTGAGACACATTTACTGGACGATGATTGGGAACGCCTTGTTATGTACTGGTCCCGAACCAAGAATGTGGTAAGGTCTTACTGTACTTTGTTCATGTAGAACAAGTGCTTAAACCTGAAGAACAACTGTTCTCATTTAAGATTCCATTGCTATCGTCCATACTGCTTTGCTCTTGTATCACTGTATTTACTCATTGAGGGAGTCCTGGATTAGGGGGTGTCCGGATGGCCGGACTATACCTTCAGCCGGACTCCTGGACCATGAAGATACAAGATTGAAGACTTCGTCCCGTGTCCGGATAGGACTTTCCTTGGCGTGGAAGGCAAGCTTGGCGATACGGATATACAGATCTCCTACCATTGTAACCGACTTTGTGTAACCCTAACCCTCTCCGGTGCCTATATAAACCGGAGGGTTTTATTCCGTAGGACAACATAGACAACAACAATCATACCATAGGCTAGCTTCTAGGGTTTAGCCTCTCCGATCTCGTGGTAGATCTACTCTTGTACTACCCATATCATCAATATTAATCAAGCAGGACGTAGGGTTTTACCTCCATCGTGAGGGCCCGAACCTGGGTAAAACTTCGTGTCCCTTGCCTCCTATTACCATCTGGCCTAGACGCACAGTTTGGGACCCCCTACCCGAGATCCGCCGGTTTTGACACCGACATTGGTGCTTTCATTGAGAGTTCCTCTATGTCGTCGCCGTCAGGCTCGATGGCTCCTACGATCATCAATAGCGATGCAGTCCAGGGTGAGACCTTCCTCCCCGGACAGATCTTTGTCTTCGGCGGCTTCGCACTGCGGGCCAATTCACTTGGCCATCTGGAGCAGATCGAAAGCTACGCCCCTGGCCGTCATGTCAGATTTGGAAGTTTAAACTACACGGCTAACATCCGCGGGGACTTGATCTTCGACGGATTCGAGCCACTGCCGAGCGCGCCACACTGTCCCGATGAGCATGATCCAGCTCTGCCGCCGAATAGTGCCTCGGAGGCCGCACCCGCATCGACTTCGACCCTTAATTTGGAGCCAACTGCGCCGATCGAGGATGGGCGGTTGGACGCCGCCTCGGGGGCTGCGATCCCAACAGTGATTGAGCCGAACACCAGCCCCGTACTCCTTGAGATTCGTGACTCCAAGGAGTCGAACTCCGAACCCTCCGCGCCCCTGCCGATCGAATCCGATTGGGCACCGATCATGGAGTTTACTGCCGCGGACATCTTTCAGCACTCGCCTTTCGGCAATATTCTGAAGACACTGAAGTCTCTCTCTTTATCAGGAGAGCCCTGGCCGGACTACGGTCAGCAAGGTTGGGATTCGTACGATGAAGAAATTCAAAGCCCACCCACCACCCACTTTGTACCAACTATCGACGATTTAACCGACATGCTCGACTTCGACTCCGAAGACATCGACGGTATGGACGCCGATGAAGGAGATGATGAAGAACCAGCGCCTACTAGGCCCTGGAAAGCCACCTCGTCATATGACATATACATGGTGGACACCCCAAAAGAAGGAGATGGCGATGGAACAGCGGAGGATGACCCCTCCAAGAAACAGCCTAAGCACCGGCATCAGCGGCGCCGCTCAAAATCCCGCCAAAACAAACACGGCGATTCCAGCACGAGAGATAATAATACTCCGGAAAGCGCCGAAGAAAATCCCCTTGAACAAGATTTAGCACAGGAGGATGGAGAAACCAGCCCTCATAAGAGAGCGGCTGACAGAGAGGTTGAGGACAATAATTATATGCCTCCCTCTGAAGACAAGGCAAGCCTCGACGACGACGAATTCGTCATGCCAGAGGTTCCCGTCGAACAAGAGCGTTTTCAATGCAGGCTTATGGCCACGGCAAGAAGCCTCAAGAAAAAGCAGCAACATCTTAAAGCTGATCAAGATGTGCTAGTCGACAGATGGACTGAAGTCCTTGCGGCCGAAGAGCATAAACTCGAAAGCCCCTCCAAGAGTTACCCAAAGCGCAGGTTGCTACCCCGATTAGAGGAGGAAGCACTTGATGCGGCCGACCGGCCACCTCGTGGCCGCGACAGAGAGGCCTCTCGGCCCTCCACACAAGCCGCACCCCGTACCAAAACACGGGAATATGCGCCAGACCTACGAGATATGTTGGAGGACAAGGCAAGGCAAACAAGATCGATCTACGGATCGCGTGGGCGCCCCTCGGCTTGAGACAGTAACCGTCACGCCGGTCACAAATTCGGCAAGGCCGAACATAGTAGACAAAGCTCATTGGAGCTACGCCATGATATAGCACAGTACAGAGGCGCCGCACACCCACTATGCTTCACAGACGAAATAATGGATCATCAAATCCCCGAGGGTTTCAAACCCGTAAACATCGAATCATATGATGGCACAACAGATCCTGCGGTATGGATCGAGGATTATCTCCTTCATATCCACATGGCCCGCGACGACGATTTCCACGCCATCAAATACCTCCCACTCAAGCTTAAAGGACCAGCTCGGCATTGGCTTAACAGCTTGCCAACAGGATCAATCAGTTGTTGGGAGGACCTGGAAGCCGCATCCCTCGACAATTTCCAGGGCACTTATGTGCGACCCCCAGACGCCGTTGACCTAAGCCACGTAATTCAGCAGCCAGATGAATCGGCCAGGCAATTCTGGACACGGTTCCTAATAAAGAAAAATCAAATAGTCAACTGTCCGGACGCAGAGGCCCTAGCAGCCTTCAAGCACAACATCCGTGACGAATGGCTTGCCCGGCACCTAGGACAGGAAAAGCCGAAATCTATGGCAGCACTCACGACACTCATGACCCGCTTTTGCGCGGGAGAAGACAGCTGGCTTGCTCATAGCAACAATACGACCAAGAACCCTGGTAATTCGGATGCCAGAGACAGTAGCGGCAGGTCGCGTCGCAACAAGCAGAAGTGCCGCATTAACGGCGACAATGCTGAGGATACAGCAGTTAATGCCGGATTCAGAGGCTCTAAATCCGGTCAGCGGAAAAAGACATTCAAAAGGAATCCTAGGGGCCCGTCCAGTTTGGACCGAATACTCGACCGCTTGTGCCAAATACATGGCACCCCCGAAAAGCCGGCCAATCACACCAACAGGGATTGTTGGGTGTTCAAGCAGGCAGGCAAGTTAAACGCCGAAAATGAAGATAAGGGGCTGCACAGTGACGACGACGAGGATCCCCAGCCGCCGAACAAAAGTGGATAGAAGGGTTTTCCCCCACAAGTGCGGACGGTGAACATGATATACGCAACCCACGTCCCCAAAAGGGAGCGGAAGCGCGCGTTAAGGGACGTATACGCGGTAGAGCCAGTCACCCCAAAGTTCAACCCATGGTCCTCCTGCTCGATCACTTTTGACCGAAGGGACCATCCCACTAGCATCCATCATGGCGGATTCGCCGCATTGGTTCTAGACCCAATTATTGACGGATTTCATCTCACTAGAGTCCTTATGGACGGCGGCAGCAGCCTGAACCTGCTTTACCAGGATACAGTGCAGAAAATGGGCATAGATCCCTCGAGGATTAAGCCCACCAAAACGACCTTTAAAGGCGTAATACCAGGTGTAGAGGCCAACTATACAGGCTCAGTCACACTTGAAGTGGTCTTCGGATCTCCGGATAATTTCTGAAGCGAGGAGTTAATCTTCGACATAGTCCCGTTCCGCAGTGGTTATCACGCACTGCTCGGGCGAACCGCATTCGCCAAGTTCAATGCGGTGCCGCACTACGCATACCCTAAGCTCAAGATGCCAGGCCCTCGAGGAGTAATTACGGTCAATGGAAACACCAAACGCTCCCTCCGAATGGAGGAGCACACGGCGGCCCTTGCAGCGGAAGTACAAAGCAGCCTCTCCAGGCAGTTCTCTAGTCCGGCCATTAAACAACCGGACACCGTCAAGCGCGCCTGGAGTAACCTACAACAAGACCGCCTGGCACGTTCCGAGCAGGCGTAGCAATGCGGCCCCAACCCCAACCCTCATAAAAAGGTGACATCAGTGCTTCGCGTACATAACTATGCTCTAAAAATACCATGGGTACAGGGGGAGGGGCACCATCACGGCATGCCCGAAACGCGGCTTAAACCCCACCAGGGGCTGCCGATATTTTAATTTTCTCTTACTTTCAGGACTCCATTCTTCGGAAGGCCTGTTCGGTAGTTCAATTGTCGCACAAATGATGCAAGAACCAGGGAGGCAAACAAGCCACGCCGCATTACGGAACACACAGGTGGTCTCTATCACGAGCAGTATACCTGTTTCGCACACTATTCCGCAGCTTGCCCCTGGAGCAGACATGTTAAATAGTCCAACTTTTTGTTTATCGCATTATTTCTATCCTTCTGCTTTGATCGCAACTATTTTTAATAAACAATGCATAGATTTTGTCTATTTTTGCATTACCTTTTTATAAATATATGTTCCTTAACGACATGTTGCACCCGTACAATTTGGTACGGCCAAAATACGCCAGGGGCTTTAGTACCCCTCAATATGGTCTGAGAAGTCCGAACACTTTCACAAGTGCGGCACCCCGAACTTATAGCATTATATGCATCGGCTCCGAATCATGTCTTGGGTCAATAGTTGGGTTTGCCCGACTCCTATGTTTTGGTGCCTTACGTTCTGCTATATCGGCTAAGGTAGCACTAGGAGAACCACTGCGATTGTGCCCCAGTTGAGCTGGGCCGAGCACCTCAGTGGAGAAAGCTAAAACTGACTGTCATGATGAAGCGAGAGTTGGTCGCTGTTCGAGAGGCTTTTCAAGTCCCTAAAGACTTATGCCGCTTAGGGCGAGGAGTCGGCTCTGTCCGACCAAGGCGTGGATAGCACCCCGAACTCGGTTTTCCGAATACTAGGGGCTTCGCCGAAATTTGAAATTATAGAATTCTATGGCTAAGTGAGAGTGTTCATGTTATAGTCTGATTGCCTTGTTCGTTGGGCTGAGCGCCTCCCTCGAAGGACCCAAACAAGGGAAAAAGAGCGCTCAGGTTTATCCCCAAACACCCCAGCACTAGCGGCATGGGGGCAGAAGCCGACGACTCGCCATCTCTCAGAATTGATAAACAGCCGCACAGAAGGTAATATTTTAAATTCCAACAGCATTGCTCAGTGCATATGAACAAGTTTTCAGCGCACAGGACAAAAACGAGCGAGTTTTACTCAAAAATTACATCCCTAGAAATTCATCCGCCATAAGGCGGGCACCCTTCAGAACATCCTTATAATAATTTTTGGGCTTGCGATGCTCTTTCCCCGGCGGTGGCCCATCCTTCACAAGCTTCTCGGCATCTAGCTTGCCCCAGTGCACCTTAGCATGGGCAAGGGCCCTATGGGCACCTTCAATGCAGACGGAGCGCTTGATGACTTCGAGCCTTGGATAGGCCTCCACCAGCCGCCGCACCAGCTCGAAATAGCTCCCGGGCGAAGCCTCTCCAGGCCACAGCCGGACCAAGAGGCCCTTCATGGCCTGTTCGACCGCCTTGTGGAGCTCGACCAGCTGCTTCAGCCGGTCGCTCAGGGGTACGGGGTGTCCGGCCTCAGCATACTGAGACCAGAACACCTTCTCGGTCGAGCTGCCCTCCTCGGCTCGATAGAATGCAGCGGCATCTAATACACTCCGGGGAAGATCTGCGAACGCTCCTGGAAAGCTTCGGATTCGGGTAAGTAACAAGTAACTCACGTTTATGTGTTTGCTTTGCATAAATAATGCCTTACCCGTTGCTATCTTCTTCACCTCATCCAACTCCTGGAGGGTCTTTTGGGATTCGGCCTTGGCAGACATGGCATTTTCAATAGCCGCCGCGAGCTCGGACGCTCGCGTCTTTGAGTCAAGCTCCAAACTCTCATGCTTTTTCATGAGAGCCTGGAGCTCTTGCCGTACCTTGCCAACCTCGGCCTCATATTTCTCCCGCTCGGTGCGCTCCGTGGCCACCCTCTTCTCGGCCTCGGACAGCGCCTGCTTCAGGGTCGCCACCTCAAACGTGGCCCCTACAATAGCCATGATAGTCCTGTCATTTTTTTGCAATTGCGCCCTTTTTATACATATTCAAACAAGGTATTTCTTACCTTCCTTCTCCTCGAGCTGCTTCTTGGCACGCCCGAGCTCTTGCTCGGACTTCTCGAGGCTCTGCTTCAGCGTGTCCACTTCCGCAGTCAGTGCGGCGGACGCCAGCATAGAAGCCTGCATACGCATATGGACTCCTTTGTTAGACTCCTGCGAATTTTTGATCCTCTATTCGGCTTTTCTTTGCGAACGCCCAACAGAGCATCAGGGGCTACTGTCTATGCGGTAATATTATTTACACATTATTTACTTACCTCAAAGCCTGTCAAAAGGCTAGTACAAGCTTCACTCAGTCCGCTCTTGGCAGACTGAACCTTCTGGACCACCGCACTCATAATAGCGTGGTGCTCCTCATTGATGGAGGCGCCTTGGAGCGCCTCCAACATATTGTCCGGCGCCTCCGGTTGGACAGGGGTCATCGGCGTGGTGGGCTTGCTCCTCTTGTAAGGAGGTCCCCCACCGGACTCTGGAACCTTTGAAGGTTCCGGAGTGGTGTCCGGCCTGGAGCAGGACTTGGAGCCCTGGGGGGTTTCATCCCCTTTACTCCTGGAGTCCGGGAGGTCGCCTTGCGGCGCCTCCAGGACCACCTCCTCCCGGCTTGGGACCTATCGGGACAACACTTCGGTATCGTCCGTAGGGCGGGGGGAGGAAGCCGTCGGAAGCAAGTTCACATCCGACGAATCCAGTGAGCCGCTCGATGATGCATCGAGCCGGTCTTTGGGCGGGCTGCATAAACGTATTCGGCATAAGGGAAAGTTGTGCAACAAACGAATACTATGAATTACTCCGGTATCCGGATACTTACGATTTTGCCAGGGGCTTGGCCCTGGGCTGCCACTCCTCTTCGCCGTCGTCGGCGTCGGTGGAGTAGTCCGGAGGAAGGGTTTTCCCCTTCTTGGACCCTCCGGCCTCCCTAGAGAGGGCGGCCTTCCTCTTCTTCTCTCCTCCCGCTGGAGGGGAAGAGGTTTCTTCTTCTTCCTCCTCGTCTTCACGGGAGGAATGCGCCTCGGAACCGCCGTATGATGAATCCGACACCTCCTGGCGCCGGGCACTCTTTCGAGTCCCCGTGGCCCTTTTCACGGCCTTCTTCTCCGGCACCACATAGGGTGTCGGAACCAGCAGCTTTGCCAAGCGAGCGTCCGCTAGGCCTTCGGGCAAGGGAGCCGGACAGTTGATCTGTCCGGACGTCATCTGCCAATCCTGTCAAAGGTAAGGGAGCTTAGATCCCACATGGAGTCAAACTATGAAAAACTGATACCCTGTAAAAGGAAAAAAACAACTTACCGCATGAGCGTGATGCTGCGTACTGAATCCGCGATCCTCCGTAGCGGATGCGGGGCCTCGGCGCCCTTGAAAAGCCCCTTCCAGGCATCTTCATACGTCGTGTCGAAGAGCCTGCTCAGAGTTTGGTGCCGCGCCGGGTCGAACTCCCACAGGGTGAAAGCCCGTTGTTGACACGGGAGGATCAGGCGGATGAGCATAACCTGGATTACGTTGACAAGTTTGAGCTTCTTGTCCACCAGGGTTTGTATGCATGTTTGGAGTCCGGTCAGCTCTCCATTTTTACCCCAAGACAGGCCCGTCTCCTTCCAGGAGGTGAGCCGCATAGGGGGTCCGGATCGGAACTCGGGGGGTGCGACCCATTCGGCGTCGCGTGGCTCGGTGATGTAAAACCACCCCGATTGCCACCCCTTCAGGGTCTCCACAAAGGAGCCCTCGAGCCATAAGACGTTGGCCATCTTGCCAACCATGGCGCCTCCGCACTCCGCCTGGTTGCCGCGCACCACCTTCGGCTTGACGTTGAAAGTCTTGAGCCATAGGCCGAAATGGGGGCGGATGCGGAGGAAAGCATCACACACGACGATAAACGCCGAGATGTTGAGGACGAAGCTCTGGGCCAGATCATGGAAATCTAGGCCGTAGTAGAACATGAGCCCCCGGACAAATGGGTGAAGAGGGAAGCCCAGTCCGCGGAGAAAATGGGGGAGGAACACCACCCTCTCATGGGGCCTAGGGGTGGGGATGAGCTGCCCCTTTTCAGGAAGCCGGTACGCGATGTTGTTAGACAGGTATCCGGCCTTCCTCAGCTTTTTGATGTGACCCTCCGTGACGAAGGAGACCATCCATTTGCCTCCCGCTCTGGACATGGCTGGAGAAGGTTGAGGTGTGAGTGCGGACTTGGGCGTTGGAGCTCGAGTGCGCAAGAATGGATGTGCAAAGGAGGAAGAAGGCGTAGGTGGAAAGGTGGATCCTTATCCCCTTATATGGGTGGACGCAACTACATGTCCCCACCAGCCTGGTAAAACTCGCTTATCTCCAAGCGCCAAAATCAATGGCGCGGTTGGGTTACCCACGCCCGTATTGATGAGAATCCCGGAATAAGGGGACACGATCTCTGCTTTGACAAGACATGCCAAGGAAACCGCCTCGCATAACGCGCTGAGGTGGGATAATGAAACGACTCGGATAAAGGCTTGGCCGTGGTGTGTCGCACTATAGAATACGTCAGCATATTAGAATTGTGTAAATATTGTTCTCTCTATGGCAATATGTGGAAACTTATTTTGCAGAGCCGGACACTATCTTTGTGTTCGAAATCTTCTATGAAGTACTTGGAGGAGGAACCCGCCTTGCAATGCCGAAGACAAACTGCGCGCCAGACTTGTCGTCATTGAAGCCTGGTTCAGGGGCTACTGAGGGAGTCCTAGATTAGGGGGTGTCCGGATGGCCGGACTATACCTTCAGCCGGACTCCTGGACCATGAAGATACAAGATTGAAGACTTCGTCCCGTGTCCGGATAGGACTTTCCTTGGCATGGAAGGAAAGCTTGGCGATACGGATATATAGATCTCCTACCATTGTAACCGACTTTGTGTAACCCTAACCCTCTACGGTGCCTATATAAACCGGAGGGTTTTAGTCCATAGGACAACATAGACAACAACAATCATACCATAGGCTAGCTTCTAGGGTTTAGCCTCTCCGATCTCGTGGTGGATCTACTCTTGTACTACCCATATCATCAATATTAATCAAGCAGGACGTAGGGTTTTACCTCCATCGAGAGGGCCCGAACCTGGGTAAAACTTCGTGTCCCTTGCCTCCTGTTACCATCCGGCCTAGATGCACAGTTCGGGACCCCCTACCTGAGATCCGCCGATTTTGACACCGACACTCATACAAACTTACTTTTAAACTGAAGGATCCAATCGAAACTCCAATGGCACAACAGGTATGTTTACGCATGTTTCTTTAATAGGGTTGCTCTTATAAATAGCTCTGTTGATTTCAATTTCAATTGTGTATACAGTTGACTTCCCATATCATGCACATTACTTGCATCACAACAGAGCCAATAGTGTTGTTGTATATGTAGACCCGTGGTACCCATCTGAAATCTTGTTGTGCCGTGTAGTTTCCCACGTTTTCTATTCTTTCAGTGCTACTTTGTCTTGAACTAATATGATTTGAACCGTGTCCCTATTTTGATTTGGCAAGACAATGCAGTGACCATAGGACATAGATATATGTTTGTTTGATGCTTTTATTATGTACTACTTGGCGATAGAAGACTTGGTAGTCTAATCCTGTCCACCTTACTAATGAACTGGTTCACCGAAATGAGTTTCATATACTAGTACATGCTAAACATGTTATGTGTCTGCTTGTTTCTTCTTTTAGAATGCTGACAGAATATTGGGGAAGAGTGCCTTATTAAGAAATGGTAAAGGAAGTAATGCAAATAAGGTTCAGGATAGTGAGACGTCCTTGTTGGTCTCCAACAAAGCTGATAAAATAGCTAAGGAAAACTATCTTGAAGACAGTGAGACAACCCCAAAGTCCTATCTTGGTTTAGTGTTTGAGTTATTGGCCACTACCGCTGGCACAAGCTATTCAAACTCACTGTCTGAATCATTTCGGTTTCTTTAGTCTCAACTACAAGCTGAAAGACATTGATCAGTTGTGCTGCGACAAGAAGTCGAAGGACCGCAAAAGTCCCTGGAGCATTCAGATGCATACTTTCTGGTGCAACAGCAAGCATTGGAGGATTTTAGCGCCAAACAGGACAAAGCTAATAAGCTTGCTAAGCTCATTGCCAGCATGGTGGATACCCAGGATAACGTTTCTTGAGCTCTTCTGAAGTTGTTTCAGTTATGGACTTGTTTTGCTGCCACGTTTATTTGCACTGGTGGCCAATATAGAGGGCCTGTGTATGTAATATGCTGCTTTGTTCCCTATATTTGCACTGGTGACGAACTTTGATGCCCGGTGGATGTAATCTGCGTAATAGCCATAATAACCTAGCGTTAGTTGCTTCCTTAGTTATTTCCTTATTGTCTTGTTTAGTTGTTTGCTTCTAGTCACTGAAGTTCTTTTTCTATGTGTTTCTAGTGGCCATAATAACCTATTTTTATAACTAGGCCACAGTAACCATGGCAACACACGGATTGTTGTGACCATGGTCCTGCTACGTGCTGTAGTGACCATGGCCCTCCACGGGCTGTACAATCTTGATACGTCTCCAACGTGTCTATAATTGTTTATTGTTCCATGCTGTTATTATTATCAATCTTGGATGTTTTATAATCATTTTATAGTCATTTTATATCATTTTTGGTACTAACCTATTGACATAGTGCCAAGTGCCAGTTGCTGTTTTCCATGTTTTTTACATCGCAGAAAATCAATACCAAATGGAGTCCAAACGCAATTAAACTTTACGGGGATTATTTATGGACCAGAAGGAACATAATGGGCCTTGGCTGCGCCTGGGGGTGCTCCGAGGAGAGCACAACCCACCAGGGCACGCCAGGAGGCCCATGCGTGCCCTGGTGGGTTGTGCCCACCTCGAGTGCCCCTGGACCGCCTCTTTGCTCTATAAATACCCCAATATTCCAGAAACCCTAGGGGAGTCGACGAAATATTCATCCAGCCGCCGCAGAGTCCAGAACCACCAGATCCAATCTAGACACCATCTCGGATGGGGTTCACCACCTCCATTGGTGCCTCTCTGATGATGCGTGAGTAGTTCTTTGTAGACCTTCGGGTCCGTAGTTAGTAGCTAGATGGCTTCCACTCTCTCTCTCTCTCTTGATTCTCAATACAATGGTCTCTTGGAGATCCATATGATGTAACTATTTTTGTGGTGTGTTTGTTGGGATCCGATGAACTTTGAGTTTATGATCAGATCTATCTTTTTATATCCATGAAAGTATTTGAGTTTCTGTGATCTCTTTTATGCATGATTGCTTATATCCTCGTATTTCTTCTCCGATATTTGTGTTTTGTTTGGCCAACTTGATCTATTTATCTTGCAATGGGAAGAGGTGCTTTGTAGTGGGTTCGATCTTACGGTGCTTGTTCCCAGTGACAGAAGGGGAACCGACACGTATGTATCATTGCTACTAAGGATAAAATGATGGGGTCTATCTCTACATAGATAGATCTTGTCTACATCATGTCTTTTCTTTTTCTCGAATATGCATGAGTGTGTGTATCATATATTAAAGAAGAAAGGCAAAGAGTGCCTCCACCATAGTTTACAGGGTTCTTAGTATATGCTAATCATCATCACTATCCCACCTCTCTACCCTACTAAAGAAGGGCATTACATTCCCTTTCAATAGCCCAGCGGCGGACCAAATGAGGCCCTCAGAACACACTTTTCTGAGCAACTGCTCGATCGAAGGTCTCGCTCCCTCAAAGACAATGGCATTCCTATGTTTCCACAACTTCCACCAAGTAAGCGCGAAAATGGTGCGAAGATCCTTCGTTCTCACACTATTCGATCCTTGCTTGTCGATGGCCCACTCCACCAACTAGTCTTGGGTAGAAGGGATCCAACTAGGTGTCCCCAACGCAACACAAATCACCGCCCAAACTGTCCGAGCAAATACGCACATGAGCATTATATGGTTGATCGTTTCTTCCTCTTGATCACAAAAAGGGCATGCGGCCTGGTGAGGTAGGCCTCTTCGTGCAAGACGATCCGAGGTCCAGCATCTATCCTTCATGGCCAGCCAGGTGAAAAATCTACATTGCAGAGGAGCACGTGATTTCCATGTCAGGTCCGCCATTGGGATCACCTCCCGGCCCCAAAATCTAGCCGCGTATGCCGATCTCACAGAGAACTGCCCATTCATCTCCCACGACCATGTTATCTCATCCGGCGCCTCATCAGATGCATCCGAAGCATTGACCGCCTGCCAAAGTGATAGAAACTCATGCAAGGTCTCCGGTCCAAAATTGGGGTTGAAGTCCATCACCCAAGACCCGTTCTCCATGGTTGTATTGACCAATCTCATCTTGCACGTTCGGGGTGGCACAAGGCCATATACTCGCGGTGCAATCTCCTGAATTCTTTGTCCATGTAACCATCGGTCCTCCCAAAAGAGAGTAGTACGTCCCGACTGCGCATTGCTCCTCATGGCTGCCTGGCACAACATCTTTGCTTCATCCACAACTTTGATTCAAAACTCATTCCAGGGCCTCGAATCGTCGGTCCTTTTTCGCCACGGCCAGCGAGCATGCATGGCGATATTCATCCATCTTAGGTTAGGCAGCCCCAATCCACCTGCCCACTTCGGCGTACACACCATGTCCCAAGCAACAACACAGTTGCCACCATTTGCTTCAGCTCTTCTACACCACAAGAAGCCTCGGCAAATCTTGTTCATGGTCGTGATAGTTTTCGCAGGGAGATATAAAGCCATCATATCATGGATAGGCATGGTGCACAAAACATACTGCACAAGAGTTAGTCATCAACTCTTTGGCATAAGAGTTGCCTTCCACTTTGGAAGTCGATTTGCCATGTGATCCACCAAGTACTGCAGCTGTGTCGCTGATTGCTTCCTTAACGATAGTGGTAGCCCAAGGTATTTTATCGGGAACGATCGCAAGGGGCAATGCAGCTCATTGCATGCCATAGCTATCTCTTCCTCGGAGCACCTGATAGGAAGGGCTACAGATTTGTGCATGTTGATTCTCAGCCCTGACGCCTCCTCAAACAGCTCGAAAAGACACTTGCAGACCTCAAGATCCATAGGATTCAGCTTGACAAATAGTACCGCATCGTCTGCGAAGATAGACAGGTGCTTCCTCATGCCAACACGCACCAGGGGTGACAGCACTCCTCTACTCATGGCAACCTCGAACATCCTTTGCAGGGGATCCATAGTTAGGAGAAAAGCATTGGGGAGATCGGGTCGCCCTACTGCAGCCCTTTACAATTGTACATCGTGTCTCTCGCATCCCCATTCACCATGATCTTGGTGGTTGATGTTGCAAGGATCCCGCACATCCAAGATCTCCACCTCGGCCCGAAGCCCATGTGATGCAAAACCTCGATAAGAAAAGGCCACTGTACGGAGTCAAACTCTTTTGATATGTCAACCTTGAGCAGCATGGTTGAACTCCTCAATGCATGCAACTGTCTTGACATGCTCTGCAGAAGCATGAGATTGTCTACATCATGTCATCGTTCTTATTGCATTACTCCGTTTCTCCATGAACTTAATACACTAGATGCATGCTGGATAGTGGTCAATGTGTGGAGTAATAGTAGTAGATGTAGGCAGGAGTCGGTCTACTAATCTTGGACGTGATGCCTATGTAATGATCATTTCTTGGATGTCGTCATGAGTATTTGAAGTTCTATCAATTTCCCAACATTAATTTGTTCACCCACCGTTTGCTATTTTTCTCGAGAGAAGCCACTAGTGAAACCTACGGCCCCCGGGTCTCTTTCTCATATTATTTGCCTTTGCGATCTACTTTTCCTTTGCATTTATTTTCTGATCTACTAAACCAAAAATACAAAAATACCTTGCTAAAATTTATTCTTATTTATTTTATTTGGCGTTCGATACATCAATGTATTGCCTATCTTGAGGCGCCGCCCGGAAGGGATTGACAACCCCTTTAACACGTTGGGCTGTGAGAAGTTGTTATTTGTGTGCAGGTGCTATTTATGTTGTGTTCCTTGGTTCTCCTACTAGTTCGATAACCTTGGTTTCACATCTAAGGGAAATACCTATCGCCGCTGTGCTGCATCATCCCTTCCTCTTTGGGGAAATACCAACGTAGCTTCAAGCGACGTCAAAAGGAATTTCTGGCACCGTTGTCGGGGACGATCTTCAACATATACCAGGTTCCTAATCACAAATCTCATCTCCTCGCAATTTATATTATTTGCCATTTGCCTCTCGTTTTCCTCTCCCACACTTCACAAAAATTTGTCGTTTTATTCGCCCCTCTTTTTCCGTTCGAAGTTTTCTTGCCGGGTCTGTTTTTGTGTGCAATATTGTTTGCCGTTATTATCATTATGGATAGTTCTTCATCTATTGCTTGCACTCCCGAGAAAGAGGTTCTCAACTTTAAACAAAGGGGAGGAGAAAATTTAAAGGATGCTTGGTATAGGATTTGCAATGCTCATAATAGATCTATCCGTAAGCAACCCACTGTTGTTCTTCTTCGTTGTTTTTATGTTGGCGTCACCACTTGGTATAGATACATCCTTGATATGATTACCGGTGGAAATTTCTTGATGTGTCCTTCTCTTGATGCTTTTAATGCTATGGGAAATTTAGTGGGCTCACCACCTCTCATGATTAATGAAACAACTTTGACTCTTGAGCATGTTATGGAAAGACTATATGCTATTGAAAAGAAAATGCTCACCGAAGATCATATGGAAATTATAGATAAAAAGATGCATAATTTTTCCACCAATATTGGGTCAAAAGAGGGAGATGTTTTTAAGTTGTTAAAAGAAAAGGGTACCATAATCCATGAAAGAATAGAAGAAAACCCATCCCGGATCGATAAACTAGAAGAATTTTTTAGTAATCTAAGCATGGCTTTCGCTTCCACTAAAACTATCGAAAAAGAATCGTAAAGATTGGCAAAGTTACTAAGAACAAGGGTGCAACTTCTAGTAAAAGTAATAAAGAAGATCTTAAGACGATTGGTATTCACCCGGATTTTGTTGAAGTGATAAGAGATCCTTTTTGCAAGCCTGAAATCTTTGAATTTATTCCTAGGAGTGTTGTTATTGAAAATCTTTATGCTAAATATTTGAAGGATTCTAAGTGCTTGATTTAAGAATTGGACAAAGATGACAAAACTTAGATCCTTGCTTTATGCCTAGCTAAGGGTGTAAAACTATAACGCTTGTTGGGAGGCAACCCAATGAATAAAATTTATTTTTGTTTTTTGCTTCCTATTTTTGAGTGTTACCACAATTATGCGACTATTATGATTGTGTTTTTATGTTTTAGTTAGTGTTTGTGCCAAGTAAATCCTTTAGGATCTTCTTGGGTGATAGTTGTTTGATCTTGCTGAAAAAACAAAAACTTTTGCACTCATGAAAATAATTGTCATTTTTTACCAGAGAGCGATAAAATACCCATTCCGCTTGCAGTGGATCAATATACAAATTTCTTAGGTCGTCCTAATTTTTCAGAATTTTTTGGAGTTACATAAGTATTTGAAATAGTCAGATTGCTTCAGACTGTTCTGTTTTGACAGATTCTGGTTTCTTTGTGTTGTGTGCTTATTTTGATGGCTCTATGGTTTTCTTTGATGAGTTTTTGCCATAGAAAAGTTGGAATAAAGTAGATATAATGCAATAACAAAATATTAATTGGCTTGATACAACACTTATAGTAGTGATTTGTTATTTTCTTATACTAACGGATCTCACAAAGGTTTTGTTGAGTTTTGTGTGATTGAAGTTTTCAAGTTTTGGGTTATCTTATGATGGATGAATGAATAAGGAGTAGAAGAGCCTAAGCTTGGGGATGCCCCGGCATCCCAAGCTATTATCCAAAAATGAGCAACCAACTAAGCTTGGGGATGCCCCCGAGTGGCATCCCCTCTTTCTTCTAACGACCATCGGTATTTTACTTGAAGCTATATTTTTATTCGTCACATACTATGTGTTTTGCTTGGAGCGTCTTGTATGATATGAGTGTTTGCTTGTTTTATTTTGTGTTTTTCTTGGAGCCAATTTTTTTTCATGATTTATTAGAATTGCTCTATGCTTCACTTAAATTTTTTATGAGCTATGGACTTGCTCTAGTGCTTCACTTATATCTTTTTTAGCACGGTGTGCTTAGTATTTTTGAAGAAATGATCTCTTGCTTCACTTAGATTTATTTGAGAGTTAATAAAATTCTCAAGAAATTCTCTCTTGCTTCACTTAAATTAATTTGAGAGAAAGAAAAAAATTATGCTCATGATATTCACTTATATTTGTTTGAGTTTATGAAAAGCAACACATGAAAATTAGTCCCAATGTGATAGATATCCAAGAACAATATAATAAAAACTTTCATGAAGATCATTGGACAAAATAAACTTGATTCTCAGTAATAGTTTTGAGATATGATGATTTGATATGTGAGTCATCTTGATGAGTAATTATGCTTTAGTAAGAATATTGGTGTTAAGGTTTGTGATTCCCTATGCAAGCACGAAAGTCAATAGTCATGCAATGAAATTATATCCTACTTATGGTGCATTATTTGGTGTTAGTTATGCTTAATGCTTGCTTATGCGATTATCTATTTCTTGGTTGGTCGCTTCTCAATCTTTTGCTAGCCTTCATTTTGCACTAAGTATGATCTCTACTTGTGCATCCAAAAACCTATTAACCAGTTTTGCCACATGAGACCACTATATCTACCTATATGCAGTATTCTTTTGTTGTTCTAAGCAAATTTGCATGTGCCATCTCTATTTTCAAAATAAACTTCTCTTTTGTGTGTTCATTTCGCTCGCGGAGCGGTGAGGGGTGGCTAATATTTTCCATGCTAGATGTGTTATTCTCAAGATGAGTGTTTATTCACTTGTCATTGCACGAGAGTAAGGCAAAGGTATTAGGGATGCCCAGTCCCGAAATGAAAAAAATGAATGTACTTTATGTTGTCAAATAATAAATTCCTTGGAAAGTGTTGGTATGGAGGACAACCGTGGATACGGCTAGCCATGGAAAGTGAAAGTATGGTGGAAAAAGGAATAAACTTTATTTTCTATTTGGGAACCGCCTATGATATATCTAAGCATGGAAAGTATTGGGAACTCTAATTCATTTTCGTTGGTGGGATGGATACACCTCCCAAAATGTTTTTATCTCTAATTTTTTCGCTTTGAGCTCTGGCACCTCTACAAATCCCTACTTCCCTCTGTGAAGGGCCTTTCTTTTACTTTTATGCAATTTTCATTTTGAATTTGAGTCTCCATCTTCTCTTATAAAAGCACCAACTAGGAGGCAATATGATCATACTTGAGTATTGGGTGTAGCTAATATGCGAGTGTGTTTCATGAATGGATCAATGATTGAGCATGTTGGGCTAGGGATAACTTACTTTAGCGTTGATATTTTGGAAGACATTGTTGCTTGTTGATATGCTTGAGTATTTAAATTATCATGTCAAAACTAGACTATTGCTTTGAATAATATAAAATTCCAAATGTCCATGCTATAAAGAAAAGAATATTGTATGGTAGCATTCCACATCAAAATTCTGTTTTTATCACTTACCTACTCGAGGACGAGTAGGAGTTAAGCTTGGGGATGCTGATACGTCTCCAACGTATCTATAATTTTTTATTGTTCCATGCTGTTATATTATCAATCTTCGATGTTTTATAACCATTTTAAAGTCATTTTATATCATTTTTTGGTACTAACCTATTGACATAGTGCCAAGTGCCAGTTGCTGTTTTTCCATGTTTTTTACATCGCAGAAAATCAATACCAAACGGAGTCCAAATGCAATGAAACTTTACGGGGATTATTTATGGACCAGAAGGAACATAATGGGCCTTGGCTGCGCCTAGGGGTGCTCCGAGGAGAGCACAACCCACCAGGGCACGCCAGGAGGCCCATGCGTGCCCTGGTGGGTTGTGCCCACCTCGGGTGCCCCTGGACCGCCTCTTTGCTCTATAAATACCCCAATATTCCAGAAACCCTAGGGGAGTCGACAAAATATTCATCCAGCCGTCGCAGAGTCCAGAACCACCAGATCCAATCTAGACACCATCTCGGATGGGGTTCACCACCTCCATTGGTGCCTCTCCGATGATGCATGAGTAGTTCTTTGTAGACCTTCGGGTCCGTAGTTAGTAGCTAGATGGCTTCCACTCTCTCTCTCTCTCTTGATTCTCAATACAATGGTCTCTTGGAGATCCATATGATGTAACTCTTTTTGCAGTGTGTTTGTTGCGATCTGATGAACTTTGAGTTTATGATCAGATCTATCTTTTTATATCCATGAAAGTATTTGAGTTTGTTTGATCTCTTTTATGCATGATTTCTTATAGCCTTGTATTTCTTCTCCGATATTTGGGTTTTTTTGGCCAACCTGATCTATTTATCTTGCAATGGGAAGAGGTGCTTTGTAGTGGGTTCGATCTTACGCTGCTTGTTCCTAGTGACAGAAGGGGAACCGACATGTATGTATCGTTTCCACTAAGGATAAAACGATGGTGTATATCTCTACATAGAAAGATCTTGTCTACATCATGTCATCGTTCTTATTGCATTACTCAGTTTCTCCACGAACTTAATACACTAGATCCATGTTGGATAGCGGTCGATGTGTGGAGTAATAGTAGTAGATGTAGGCAGGAGTCGATTTACTAATCTTGGATGTGATGCCTATGTAATGATCATTGCCTGGATATCGTCATGATTATTTGAAGTTTTATCAATTGCCCAACAGTAATTTGTTCACCCACCGTTTGCTATTTTTCTCGAGAGAAACCACTAGTGAAACCTATGGCCCCCGGGTCTCTTTCTCATATTATTTGTGTTTGCGATCTACTTTTCCTTTGCATTTATTTTCAGAACTACTAAACCAAAAATACAAAAAATACCTTGCTGCAATTTATTCTCATTTATTGTATTTGGCGTTCGATCTATCAATCTACTACAAATTTACCTCACGGCTCTTTGCCTGTCTTGAGGCGCCGTACCCCGGAAGGGATTGACAACCCCTTTAACACGTCGGGTTGCGACAAGTTGTCATTTGTGTGCAGGTGTTGTTTACGTTGTGTTTGTCGGCGTCCTGTGAACGGGGGTGTCCAGACTTGCCTGCCTGCAGCCCGCGGCGTGGCTCCATCAGTGGCAACGGCTCAAGACCCTCACGAGGGGCCAAGCCTCGCGAGGCGGACGATGCCAAGACCTCCCTGGGGGCGGCCTCACTAGGCTGGCTCCCGGGGAGTGGAGATATCAATGCAAGGTGCACCTCGCGAGGTTCACATGACGTGAGCCATGACGACCAAGGCCAGGCGGGCGCCAGCGGGCACAGCATAACAGTTTCCTCTTTGGTGCTAAGGAGGAAAGCGCAGGCGCGGAGTCCCGAGGAATCAAGCAAAGGTTTCCATATTGGTGCAACAAGACCAAGACTGCCAGGACGACAGGACAGAGGTCATTGTGGAGCCCCCGACAGCGTCACCACTAGAGCCTTTGTAGGCAAAGACTCCTTTTGTTAGGATAGCGTGTACTAGTTGTTTCCCTTCGAATTTGGCTGTTGTGGGATCCCTTCTCACCAACATTTGGGAAGAGGACCAATGCCACTATAAATAGGACTTAGCCACCAGCATAGAGGGGGATCGGATCATTCAGACCATCCTCACACCCACCAGCTCACCGAGCTCAAGAACACCTCACCTCCTGAGGCTGTTCATCCAGTATACTAGTTCATCCTTAGCCCCTCGAGGCAATCCACCACAAATCTGGAGTAGGGTATTACACCACAAGGTGCCCCGAACCAGGATAAACCGCTGTGTCTCTTGTTTCTTGGGTTCGTCGAGCTAGGCTATGGAATCGTTGGCCCGACAAGTTGGGGAGAAGGAGTTCTTCTTACGCACCCGAGTGTTCGAACCTCTCAAGGGTCTGCGGAGCCCTGAATCCGGCATTTGGCGCGCCAGGTAGGGGTGCGTCGAGGCTTCTCTTCCGTCGATCGACTCGCTGCCGCTCCACCGTCTCCATGGCAGATGCTCGCCGAACCCGTGCTGAGCGTCGAGCCGCTCTTGCCGCGCGCGTCGCCTAGACAGTGCCCGTCGGCGGGCCTCCCCATCGTTCTCCATCACCAGCCGCCAACACCGTCACCGGCCCGGCGGGGCACGAGCAGCAAGCTTCATCGCAGCATCCCTCCATGCGGTGGGACGGACGCACCGCCACCCCGTTGCTGACTTCGGCCGGCTCGTTGTCCCACGCTCATCACGGGCCGGCGAACGCGTAGGCCGCGTTGCTCATGGCGCGTGAGCTCCTGCACTACCGCCCCGTCGACGACATCTACAAGGACTGGCTGGACCGCATCGCTGAGCTAGTCAGCGTGGTTGGGGCCTCGCCTGCACTATCCCTCTCGCTGCCTCGTCCGCCGCCTGCTGCGGGCGACATAGCCCATGGAGCACCTCCACCACCTCCTCGTCGGGATGTCTCCCTCGGTCCAAGGTGCACGGCCCCACGGCGTGACCCTCCATGTCTGGCGCCCACGCACGAAGAAGAAAGTTGTCGGGAGATCCAACGGCCGCAAGAAGGTGCCCCTACGCTCCCTCCACCACCACGTCAAGACTGCGCGCCGCCTGCAGCAGTGGTGTGCGAGCACCAAGATCAGGATCCACCTCGACGACGGGCTCCGGTGACCACAACGGGCTGCCGCACCTTCACCCCTGAGCTATGCACCATCGTCTGGTCAGGCAAGTTCAAGCCTGACCTGCCTCCATGCTACGACGGCACCCCCGACCCTGTGGAGTTCCTACAGCTCTATGAGATGAGCATCGAGGCGGCCAGTGGTGACGAGAAGGTCATGACAAACTAGTTCCCCATGGCCCTTAAGGATGGCACACGCTCGTGGCTCCTGAATCTGCCCGCGGGATCGATCTCCTCCTGGGGCAAGATGCGCGAGCGTTTCATCACCAACTTCCAGGGCACTCACGGCGCATCAAGTAGCAGCTTGGGGAGACCCTGCAGAAGTACATCCAACTCTTCAACAGTGTTCACCTCAAGATCCCCAAGGTTTCTGATGAAGCCATCATCTCAGCATTCTCCGATGGCGTCCGCAATGTCAAGATGAAGGAGGAGCTCGCCATCCACGAGGACATGTGCACGACTCTGGAGATGTTCAACATGGCTACCAAGTGCGCGAGAGCTGAGGAGGGGTGCCTCTCCCTCCTCGACCTCCTAGCTGCCGACCCAGAAGACAAGAAGGCCAATGCCAAGGATGTGAAGCGCAAGGGGCCTGTTGTGCTCGCAGCCGAACTAGAGATGAAGCACGGCTACAACCACCCAGAGTCGTCCAAGGGCAGTAGTTCGTTTTGCGTCTTCCACAACGTACACAGCCACAACACTAACGACTGTCAGGAGCTCAGGGCCATCCGCGGCGGGCGCCTCAGTCGATGGCCCGAGCGCAACGATCAAGGCTATGACCGTGGAGGAGGCAGAAGTGGAGGACGTTGGGACGATTGCGGCCCCCGCTAGGAGTGGCGCGACCAGCCTCGTGAGGATCGCTTGCAAGGCCAGCCTCGCGAGGGCGCCTGGAGAGACCAGCCTCGTGAGGACCGGCCTCAGGGCAACACCGGACTCCCTCCGCTGCCACCACCACCAAGAAGGAACGACGATCACCAACAAGACGAGGGGGATGGGGGCTTCCAGGAGCCTCGCACCATTGCCTGCATCTTGGGTGGCACTCAGGCCCCAGCCTCCCACCGCATCTTCAAGCAGTTCGCTCGCGAGGTGAACGCGGCCCTTCCCAGGCTTGAGGCCACCCGTCCGTTCAGGTGGTCCAAGTGTATCATCACCTTCAACTCATCCGACCAGCTCAAGTGTGCGGCAACTACCGGGGCCCTCACAATGCCTTGCTCGCCTGTCATCAGCAATGTCCTTGTCACCAAAACCCTCATTGATGGTGGTGAAGGGCTCAATGTTCTTTCCATCGAGACGTTCGACTGCCTCCAAGTGTCGTATGATCAGCTGCAGCCCACCAAGCCCTTCTCAGGAGTGACCGATGGCTCCACCACCCCGATAGGGCAGATTCGCCTCCCTATCACCTTCGACCAACGCGACAACTACCGCACCGAGCTCATCGACTTTGAGGTCGCTCACATACGCCTCCCGTACAACGCCATCCTTGGGTATCCGGCCCTGGCCAAGTTAATGGCTGTGACCCACCATGGCTACAACGTCCTCAGGTTGCCAGGGAACCGCGACATCATCACGATCGCCTGCGAGGAGAAGGATGTGGTGTGCTCCCTCGAGCGCGCCCATCAGGCTGCGGCAATTGAAGACCCAGATAGCGAAGGCACCATCTACCCTGTTGAGGCTGTCCCCAAGAAGAAGAAGCAGTTACTCCACCAGGAGCCTCAGGGGAGCGGTGTCTCCAGCGGCACCACCTCAGGATCTGCGCCCACGGATGGGGCGCCTCCCTCTCGTGCATAGGAAGGCGCACCCGGTGCCCTCCTCAGACTGGGCGTGGGGGCTCTCTTCTGGAGGGCCTCAGACTTAGCCAACATCACGAGGGAGGTGCTCGGGCACCACATGGAGGCGTGCTTCATCGCACACTTCCATCACGAGGGCACTAGGCACAGGGTGCCAAGTGCTCAGGAGTTCATCACCAAGACGACCGAGGAGCTTCAAGAGACAAGAGCCATGCGTGGCGACCATCGCCTACCACCTGGTGCGGCCCCTTGTCCTGGCGAGGACAACGAGCTACGCATTTGCGTCAACATCCCCGGGCTCAACAGAGCCGCAACTCAGGAGTGCTTCTGGCCTTCGTGCGCTGGTCGGTGTGAGGGCCCGCCTCATAGCTATGTTTGCATGCCTTTTGGATTACCGAATGCAGCTACCGCCTTCCATCATCGCCTACGAAGCATCATGGCTGCTCAGGAGGCCAGGTACCACGCAGTCCTGATGGAGGTAGCAATGGTCCTTCGCGAGCCTCCCGAACCTCCAGAGCCTCCCGAGGCTCAAGACCAAGGCAGCTCGTGAGGAGCAACCTCTTCTGGGCGCATCTTCAGCTAATTCAACATCTCTTCAGCAACGGCACCAGTGACAGTTTCCAGTTTATTTAGTTGGGGTTGCCCCTCAGGCTGCATTATCCCCGAATCGCATGGGCCTATCCCTACGGCACGTATCCGTTTGCATCTTTAGTTTACCTTATTGGGGGCGTCCCTCGGGCTGCATCATCCCCAGGCCACGTGGGTCCGTCCCTGCGACATGTATCATTCTTGCATCTATCTGGACTAGCTTTGCCGCCCCCCCCGTGAGTTACTTTAAGATTATTACATGCATGTCTGGTGTTTTGACACCATGAACGCTGTGCGCCCTGGCAAGCCCGCCCACGACCGCCTCATGATTAAGGACTGACACAGCATCTGTGCTTAGGTCCGTCCCTGCAGCGTCGCTAAACCCAAGAGGCTGAGCTCTCGCTCGCGGGCCAGCTCCCGAATACGTCACCTCCCATGGCCCTTGGTGCCTTGTTCTCGCATGAGCTAATCGAGGTAGACGAGCTAGGGCGCGCGACCTGGTGCCTCGCCACCACGGGAGCCGCGCGCCGGTTGTCTTTCTTCAGGATTTTCGCATGAGAAGACTGGACACGGCGTATGTGCTGGGGTCCGTCCCTGCAGCATCCATAAACCCAACGATTGAGCTCTGTCTGGCGGGACGGCCCCGTTCATGTCACCTCCTGGGGTCATTGGTGTCTGGCCTTCTCATGTGATCACCTCAGGAGATTCATTCAGCGCAGGTTACCTAACCATCTCGCAGGGCCATCACAACTATCAAGAAGCAAATCCAGGTAGGGCCTCGTGAGTCCAGCGCTGGCTCACGAGTGCCCAGACACACCTCATCTAGCCCTGTCGTGCAAGCCACGTGTCAGGGCGGGGCTGTACACGCCTCGGGGGCTCCACTCATAGGGATCCCTCACCCACGCACCAGTGGAAGCACCATGCTCCGCACTGGCAGTCTACACGGTCGAGGAGCGGCTATGCCCGTGCAAGTGCGGAAGCGCCATGCTCCGCGCTAGTGATAAATAACTGAGGGCGGCCCCATGGCCGCACTAACCTCAGGGAGCCCCTAGGCTCAGTGTCCAGCCTCGTCGCAACACTTCCCCCTCGGGAGAGTCACGTGAGGGGGCTGGGCACGCGGGCTATGCTCAGGTCACGCCTAGCGTACGCCACCCTGCCAGGTCCCTCGGACCTGGTCGTCGCGCGCCCCTCCCGAGCGGGACCTCGGCGAGAAAAGGTATGGAGGTCTGTTTGCACATCAAGGGGGACTCCTGAGCATCGCGACTTAGGAGCCTAACTGGCCACATAGCCCCTCACCCCTTGGTCTTGTCCTGGTGATCTGGATGACCCAACGGTGGCTGAGGTACGTGTGGGATCAGGCCCGGCCGACGTAGAACACTAAGGCCTACTCCCGCATCTCCTTCCCGCAGGCCGTCTGTGCATCAAGGGGGACTCCTGAGAATTGCGACTCAGGAGCCTAACTGGTCACGTAGCCCCTCGCCCCTCGCCCCTTGGACTCATCCTGGTGATCCAAACGACCCAACAGCGGCTGAGGTATGCGCGGGGTCGGGCCCTGCTGACGTAGAACATCAAGCAAGCGGGAAGGAAATCGCAAAATCCTAGCAAATTATTACAAAAACGATGTCTCTTAAAAGCACAGACACATAAAGTTTTAACGCCTCCACAAGGCACGGTGCATGTTGCAGGAAGTAAAAATGGAGGGAAGCGCTGCCTGTTAACCCCTGCTTCAGCCTTGTGCGCTGCCACCGCCTGTGGGGAGTGCCCCGTCGTCGGCAACATCGCCGTCGCCTGTACCATCGGCTATGGTTGTAGGTTCGACGGTACCGTCAGTCAGGGGCGCAGGGTCGATGGCGAGGAACTTCCGCAGTAGAGCATCCACTTGGTCCTTCATGGCTTTGGCGGCGGGGGCGCAGTGCACCTCATCCACAGGCTCAAGAAGGGCTCCGAAGTCCATGTTGGGGTCGCGAAGATGGAGGTGGCTGAACACGCGCGTCATAGCTGAAGCGAAGAGTGTGCGGGCTTCGCCCTCCACCATGGGGCTGACTCCATCAACAACGCCCTCAAGCGCCTCGACAAGTTGGGGGAGCAGCTCGGCGGGGCCTTCATCGGCAGTCACCAACGGCTTCTTCAACCCACTCCCGTAGAGGTCTTGCAGCGCTTTGTAGGACCTCTTCTCAAGAGAGCCAAAGGCGGCATGGTCGCTGGCAAGGATTTTCGCCTTAGCCTCCAGCCAGACCTTCTCCTCGTCCACCTCCTTCTTCAACTTCTCCAGGCGATCGCGCTCTGTGGCCTGCTCCCGCGCTGACTGCTCCAGCTCGGTGTCAAGGCTAGCGACCGTGTATTCCCAAGCCTTCAGCTCCTCCTCCTGCGTCGCGCGCTGACGAGCCTTAGTAGCATGCTCGTTGCACAGGGTCTCCAACTCGGCCTCCACCACCCGGCAACGCTCCTTGGTAGCCTTAGCATCCCCCAATGCCACGTCGCGGGGGGCCGCGGCCAGGGCGGCTGTTGGGGAACGTAGTAATTTTAAAAAACTTCCTACGCACATGCAAGATCATGGTGATCCATAGCAACGAGAGGGGAGAGTGTCATCCACGTACCCTCGTAGACCGTAAGCGGAAGCGTTATGACAACGCGGTTGATGTAGTCGTACGTCTTCACGATCGACCGATCCTAGTACCGGACGTACGGCACCTCCGTGATCTGCACACGTTCAGCTCGGTGATGTCCCACGAACTCACGATCCACTAGAGCTTCGAGGGAGAGTTCCGTTAGCACGAAGGCGTGATGACGGTGTTGATGAAGCTACCAATGCAGGGCTTTGCCTAAGCACCGCTACGATATGACCGAGGTGGATTATGGTGGAGCGGGGCACCACACACGGCTAAAAGATCAATGATCAACTTGTGTGTCTCCATGGGGTGCCCCCCTCCCCGTATATAAAGGAGTGGAGGAGGGGGAGGGCCGGCCCTCTACTATGGCGCGCCCTGGGGAGTCCTACTCCCACCGGGAGTAGGATTCCCCCCTTCCATGTAGTAGGAGTAGGAGGGAAGGAAAGGGAAAAGAGAAGAGAAGGAAGGAGGGTGCGCCGCCCCTCCCCCTAGTCCAATTCGGACTAAGGTTTGGGGGGCGCGCAGCCTCCCCTCTCTCTTTCCCCTAAAGCCCAATAAGGCCCATATACTCCCCGGCGAATTCCCGAAACTCTCCGGTACTCCGAAAAATACCCGAATCACTCGAAACATTTCCGATGTCCGAATATAGTCGTCCAATATATCGATCTTTATGTCTCGACCATTTCGAGACTCCTCATCATGTTCCTGATCTCATCTGAGACTCCAAACTACCTTCGGTACATCAAAACACATAAACTCATATTACCGATCGTCACCGAACGTTAAGCGTGCGGACCGTACGGGTTCGAGAACTATGTAGACATGACCGAGACTCGTCTCCGGTCAATAACCAATAGCGGAACCTGGATGCTCATATTGGCTCCTACATATTCTACGAAGATCTTTATCGGTCAAACCACATAACAACATACGTTGTTCCCTTTGTCATCGGTATGTTACTTGCCCGAGATTCGATCGTCGGTATCTCAATACCTAGTTCAATCTCATCACCGAAAAGTCTCTTTACTCGTTTCGTAATACATCATCTCGCAACTAACTCATTAGTTTCATTGCTTGCAAGGCTTAAAGTGATGTGCATTACCGAGAGGGCCTAGAGATACCTCTTCGACAATCGGAGTGACAAATCCTAATCTTGATCTATGCCAACTCAACAAGTACCATCGGAGACACCTGTAGAGCAGCTTTATAATCACCCAGTCGTGACGTTTGGTAGCACACAAAGTGTTCCTCCGGTATTCGGGAGTTGCATAATCTCATAGTCATAGGAACATGTATAAGTCATGAAGAAAGCAATAGAAACAAACTAAATGATCATCGTGCTAAGCTAACGGATGGGTCAAGTCAATCAGATCATTCTCTAATGATGTGATCCTGTTAATGAAATGACAACTCATGTCTATGGTTAGGAAACATAACCATCATTGATTCAGCGAGCTAATCAAGTAGAAACATACTAGTGACAATATGTTTGTCTATGTATTCATGCATGTATTAATTTTCCATTTAATACAATTCTAGCATGAATAATAAACATTTATCATGATATAAGCAAATATAAATAACAACTTTATTATTGCCTCTAGGGCATATTTCCTTCAGTCTCCCACTTGCACTCGAGTCAATAGTCTAGTTCACATCTTTATGTGATTAGTTCACATCTCCATGTGACTAATACCCAAAGGGTTTACTGGAGTCAATAATCTAGTCCACATCGCTATGTGATTAACACCCAAAGAGTGATCATGTTTTGCTTGTGAGAGAAATTTAGTCAACGGGTCTGCCACATTCAGAGATGTATGCATTTTGCAAATTTTTTATGTCTACAATGCTTTCGATGGAGCTACTCTAGCTAATTGCTTCCACTTTCAATATGTATCCAGATCGAGACTTAGAGTCATCTAGATCGATGTAAAAAGCTTGCATTGACGTAACTCTTTACGACGAACTCTTTTATCACCTCCATAGCCGAGAAATATTTCCTTAGTCCTCTAAGGATAATTTTGACCGTTGTCTAGTGATCTACTCCTAGATCACTATCGTACTCCTTTGCTAAACTCAGGGAGGGGTATACAATAGGTCTGGTACATAGGATGACATACTTTATAGAACCTATGACTGAGGCATAGGGAATGACTTTTCATTCTCTTTCTATTTTCTGTCGTGGTCGGGTTTTGAGTCTTTACTCAACTTCACACCTTGCAACATAGCAAAGAACTCCTTCTTTGACTATTCCATTTTTAACTACTTAAAAATCTTGTCAAGGTATGTACTCATTGAAAATATATCAAGCGTCTTGATCTATCTCTATAGATCTTGATGCTTAATATGTAAGTAGCTTCATCGAGGTCTTTCTTTGAAAAACTCCTTTCAAACACTCCTTTATGCTTTCCAGAAAATTCTACATTATTTCCGATCAACAATATCACTCACTTTCTTGTAAATACAGGCTTCACCGCAAGTCTGTATAAAACCATATGCTTTGATCACTTTATCAAAGTATATATTCCAACTCCGAGATGCTTGCACCAGTCCATAGGTGGATCGCTGGAGCTTGCACACTTTGTTAGCACCTTTAGGATTGACAAAACCTTCTGGTTGCATCATATACAACTCTTCTTTAAGAAATCCATTAAGGAATACGGTTTTGACATCCATTTGCCAGATTTCATAAAATGCGGCAACTGCTAACATGATTCGAACAGACTTTTAAGCATCAATACGAGTGAGAAAATCTCATCGTAGTCAACACCTTGAACTTGTCGAAAACATTTTTTGCGACAATTCGAGCTTTGTAGATAGTAACACTACTATCAGCGTCCGTCTTCCTCTTGAAGATCCATTTACTCTTAATGACTCCCCGATCGCCGGGCAAGTCAATCAAAGTCTATTCTTTGTTCTCATACATGGATCCCATCTCAGATTTCATGGCCTCAAGCCATTTCGCGGAATCTGGGCTCATCATCGCTTCCTCATAGTCCGTAGGTTCGTCATGGTCTAGTAACATGACTTCCAGAAAGGATTACCGTACCACTCTGGTGCGAACCATACTCTGGTTGTCCTACGAGGTTCGGTAGTAACTTGATCTGAAGTTTCATGATCATCATCATTATCTTCCTCACTAATTGGTGTAGAGATCACTAGGACTGAATTCTGTGATGAACTACTTTCCAATTCAGGAGAAGGTACAATTACCTTATCAAGTTCTACATTCCTCCCACTCACTTCTTTAGAGAGAAACTTCTTCTCTAGAAACGATCCATTCTTAACAACAAAATATCTTGCCTTCAGATCTATGATAGAAGGTGTACCCAACTGTTTCCTTTTGGGTATCCTATGAAGACGCACTACTCCGATTTGGGTTCGAGCTTATCAGTTTGAAACTTTTTCACATAAGCATCGCAACCCCAAACTTTAAGAAATGACAGCTTTGGTTTCTTGCCAGACCATAGTTCATACGGTGTCATCTCAACAGATTTAGATGGTGCCCTATTTAACGCGAATGCAGCTGTCTCTAATGCCTAACCCCAAAACAATAGCGGTAAATCAGTAAGAGACATCATAGATTGCACCATATCTAGTAAAGTGTGATTACGACGTTCGGACACACCATTACGTTGCGGTGTTCCAGGTGGCGTGAGTTGCGAAACTATTCCACATTGTTTTAAATGAAGTCCAAACTCATAACTCAAATATTCTCCTCCGCGGTCAGATCGTAGAAACTTTATTTTCTTGTTACGGTGATTTTCCACTTCACTCTAAAATTCTTTGAACTTTTCAAATGTTTCAGACTTATGTTTCATCAAGTAGATATACCCATATCTGCTCAAATCATCTGTGGAGGTCAGAAAATAACGATACCCGCCGCGAGCCTCAACACTCATCAGACCCCATAAATTAGTATGTATTATTTCCAATAAGTCAGTTGCTCGCTCCATTGTTCCAGAGAACGGAGTTTTAGTCATCTTGCCCATGAGGCATGGTTCGCAAGCATCAAGTGATTCCAAAAGGCCATCAGCATGGAGTTTCTTCATGCGCTTTATGCCAATATGACCTAAACGGCAGTGCCACAAATAAGCTGCACTATCATTATTAACTTTCCATCTTTTGGCTTCAATATTATAAATATGTGTATCACTACAATCGAGATTCAATAAACCATTCACCTTGGGTGTATGACCACAGAAGGTTTTATTCATGTAAACAGAATAACAATTATTCTTTGACTTAATTGAATAACCGTATTGCAATAAACATGATCCAATCATACTATGCTCAACGCAAACACCAAATAACATTTATGTTAGGTTCAACACTAATCCCGAAGGTAAAGAGAGTGTGCGATGGTGATCTTATCAACCTTTGGAATTACTTCCAACACACATCGTCACCTCGCCCTCAACTAGTATTTTGTTTATTTTGCAACTCCCGTTTTGAGTTACTACTTTTAGCAACTGAACCAGTATCAAATACTAAGGGGTCTTCTATAAACACTAGTAAATTACACATCATGTATATCAAATATACCTTTGTTCACTTTGCCATCCTTCTTATCCGCCAAGTATCTAGGGCAGTTCCACTTCCAGTGACCATTTCCTTTGCAGTAGAAGCACTCAGTTTCAGGCTTGGGTCTATCTTTCGGCTTCTTCATGGGAGTGGAAACTTGCTTGCCATTATTCTTGAATTTCCCTTTCTTTCCCTTGCCCTTTTACTTGAAACTAGTGATTTTTTCAACCATCAACACTTGATGCTTTTCTTGATTTCTACCTTCGTCGATTTCAGCATCACGAAGAGCTTGGGAATCGTCTCCATTATTCCTTGCATATTATAGTTCATCATGAAGTTCTAGTAACTTGGTGATAGTGACTAGAGAACTCTGTCAATCGCTATCTTATCTGGAAGATTAACTCCCACTTGATTCAAGTGATTGTAGTACTCAGACAATCTGAGCACATGCTTACTGGTTGAGCTATTCTCCTCCATCTTGTAGGGAAAGTAATGTCAGAGGTCTCATACCTCTCGACTCGGGCATGAGTTTGAAGTACCAATTTCAGCTCTTGGAACATATTATATGCTCCTTGGCGTTCAAAAAGTTTTTGACGTCCCGGTTCTAAGCTGTAAAGCATGGTGCACTAAACTATCAAGTAGTCATCATACCGAGTTTTGTCAAACGTTCATAACGTCTGCATCCGCTCCTGCAATAGGTCCGTCACCTAGCGGTGCATCAAGGACATGTGCAGCAATGAGGATAACCCTCAGATCACGGAGCTAGTCCGTATCATTGCTATTAACATCTTTCAACTTATTTTTCTCTAGGAACATATCAAAAATAAACAGGAGCTACATTGCAAGCAATTGATCTACAACGTAGATATGCAAATACTATCAGGACTAAGTTCATGATAAATTAAAGTTCAATTTAATCATATTACTAAAGAACTCCCACTTAGATAGACATCCCTCTAATCATCTAAGTGATCACATGATCGATATCAACTAAACCATGTCCGATCATCATGTGAGATGGAGTAGTTTTAAATGGTGAACATCACTATGTTGATCATATCTACTATATGATTCACGCTCGACCTTTCGGTTTCAGTGTTCCGAAGCCATATCTGCATATGCTAGGCTCGTCACATTTAACCCGAGTATTTCTGCGTGTGCAAAACTGGCTTGCACCCATTGTATGTGAACGTAGAGCTTATCACACCCGATCATCACGTGGTGTCTCGGCATGATGAACTTTGGCAATGGTGCATACTCAGGGAGAACACTTGTACCTTGAAATTTAGTGAGAGATCATCTTATAATGCTACTGCCGAACTAAGCAAAATAAGATGCATAAAGGATAAACATCACATGCAATCAAAATATGTGACATGATATGGCCATGATCATCTTGCGCCTTTGATATCCATCTCCAAAGTACCGTCATGATCTCTATCGCCACCAGCATGACACCATGATCTCTATCAATGTGTCTTCACATGGTCGTCTTGCCAACTATTGCTCTTACAACTATAGCTATCGCATAGCGATAAAGTAAAGCAATTATTTGGCGCTTGCATCTTATGCAATAAAGAGACAACCATAAGTCTTATGCCAGTTGCCGATAACTTCAACAAAACATGATCATCTCATACAACAATTTATATCTCATCATGTCTTAACCATATCACATCACAACATGCCCTACAAAAACAAGTTAGACGTCCTCTACTTTGTTGTTGCAAGTTTTACGTGGCTGCTACGGGTTGATCAAGAACCGTTCTTACCTACGCATCAAAAACCACAACGCGGTATAGTGATTGCTTTTTGATCTTCAGAAAGAACCCTGTTCATTGAATCCGATTCAACTAAAGTTGGAGAAACTGACACCCACCAGCCACCTGTGTGTGAAGCACATCCGTAGAACCAGTCTCGTGTAAGCGTATGCGTAATGTCGGTCTGGGCCGCTTCATCCAACAATACCGCCGAATCAAGAAACAACTAGTGACGGCAAGCAATATGTATATACCCACGCCCACAACTCCTTTGTGTTCTACTCATGCATACAACATCTATGCATAAACCTGGCTCGGATGCCACTGTTAGGGAACGTAGTAATTTTAAAAAAATCCTACGCACACGCAAGATCATGGTGATGCATAGCAACGAGAGGGGAGAGTGTCATCCACGTACCCTCGTAGACCGTAAGCGGAAGCGTTATGACAACGTGGTTGATGTAGTCGCATGTCTTCACGATCGACCGATCCTAGTATCGAACGTACGGTACCTCCGCGGTCTGCACACGTTCAGCTCGGTGATGTCCCACGAACTCACGATCCAATAGAGCTTCGAGGGAGAGTTCCGTCAGCACGACGGTGTGATGACGATGTTGATGAAGCTACCGATGCAGGGCTTCGCCTAAGCACCGCTACGATATGACCGAGGTGGATTATGGTGGAGGGGGGCACCACACACGGCTAAAAGATCAATGATCAACTTGTGTGTCTCCATGGGGTGCCCCCTTCCCCATATATAATGAAGTGGAGGAGGGGGAGGGCCGGCCCTCTACTATGGCGCGCCCTGGGGAGTGCTACTCCCACCGGGAGTAGGATTCCCCCCATCCATGTAGTAGGAGTAGGAGGGAAGGAAAGGAAAAAGAGAAGAGAAGGAAGGAGGAGGCGCCACCCTTCCCCCTAGTCCAATTCGGACTAAGCTTTGGGGGCATGCAGCCTCCCCTCTCTCTTTCCCCTAAATCCCAATAAGGCCCATATACTCCCCGGCGAATTCCTGAAACTCTCCGGTACTCCGAAAAATACCCGAATCACTCGAAACATTTCCGATGTCCGAATATAGTCGTCCAATATATCGATCTTTACGTCTCATCCATTTCGAGACTCCTCGTCATGTCCTCGATCTCATCCGGCAATCCGAACTACCTTCGGTACATCAAAACACATAAACTCATATTACCGATCGTCGCCGAACATAAGCGTGCGGACCCTACGGGTTCGAGAACTATGTAGACATGACCGAGACTCGTCTCCGGTCAATAACCAATAGCGGAACCTGGATGCTCATATTAGATCCTACATATTCTACGAAGATCTTTATCGGTCAAACCACATAACAACATACGTTGTTCCCTTTGTCATTGGTATGTTACTTGCCCGAGATTCGATCGTCAGTATCTCAATACCTAGTTCAATCTCGTTACCGGCAAGTCTCTTTACTCGTTCCGTAATACATCATCCCGCAACTAACTCATTAGTTGCATTGCTTGCAAGGCTTAAAGTGATGTGCATTACCGAGAGGGCCCAGAGATACCTCTCCGACAATCGGAGTGACAAATCCTAGTCTTGATCTATGCCAACTCAACAAGTACCATCGGAGACACCTGTAGAGCACCTTTGTAATCACCCAGTTACATTGTGACGTTTGGTAGCACACAAAGTGTTCCTCTGGTATTCGAGAGTTGGATAATCTCATAGTCATAGGAACATGTTTAAGTCATGAAGAAAGCAATAGCAACAAACTAAATGATCATCGTGCTAAGCTAACGGATGGGTCAAGTCAATCACATCATTCTCTAATGATGTGATCCCGTTAATCAAATGACAACTCATGTCTATGGTTAGGAAACATAACCATCATTGATTCAATGAGCTAGTCAAGTAGAGGCATACTAGTGACAATCTGTTTGTCTATGTATTCACACATGTATTAGTTTTCCGGTTAATACAATTCTAGCATGAATAATAAACATTTATCATGATATAAGGAAATATAAATAACAACTTTATTATTGCCTCTAGGGCATTTTTCCTTCACCGGCAACCTCCTTACTTTCCTCAGAGGCCGCCAAGGCGTGGCTCCATACCGCCATGACGGACGCGTCGGACCGCAGCCACCCCGAGATCAGCTCCAGGCGGCCGGACGTCAGGCGATGATCGGCGCCTTGAAGATCATCGCGAAGTTGGGTCAGCGCGGAGAAAGCCTCCTCCAGAGTACCATGTGAAGCAGAAGGTGGCGCTAACGTCGGGAACGGCAAGTTAGCGGCGGCAGGGGGAGCCGGGGGCTCCAGAGCCTTTGGGACCTCAGCAGGCGAGCTGAGGGCAAGCACCTCCGGAGCCGGCCTGGCTGCAAAGACCGCTTCCTCCTGAAGCTGGGCCCCCGGGTCTCGCAAGGACAACCCTACCGCAGAAGCACGAGGGTCATCCCCGCCCTTCTGTGCGGGGGGGGGGGGTATGGCCACGGCAGGCTCCTGAGCTACAAGACCACGGTCGTCTCCTTCTTCTTCTTCACCATCGGCGCAGGTCTAGCCAATCCAAAGGGGGGCATCAAGATTCCATAGCAAGATCAAAGAAGGAAGATCGGGGCAGAGCACTTGCTGATCCACAGCGGCGTAGTCTGTCGCCCTCTTCAGAAGCACCATGCCCTTGGTCTTCATAGGCCGGGGCACGGGCCCATGTGCCCCGGGGGCAGGCAGGGGCGTGGCGCCTGGGCCTGCGCTAGCAACGGCCGGTGGCAAGTCAGAGCCGCCACCTCGAGGAATCGACATCGGCTGACTCTTCTTCGGGGTCCCTGGTGCTGGCTTTTTCGGAGGAGTGCCCCTGGATATTGTGGTGACCCGGTGCTGTGCAGGGCCTCCCGAGTAGGATGCTCGCCGGCGTCGCCATCATCATCAGAAAGGACAAGGAGGGGGCCTGGTTGGCGCAAGGGGGAGGCCTCTTGTAACACCCCAGATGTAACTTTCCCAATTTGTACTCCAACTCTTGCCGTTTCTGGCGTTAAGTTAATTTATTTTCTCGGGTTCAGGTTTTTGTCTCCGTGTGTTGTTGTCGTTGTCATGCATCTCATATCATGTCATCATGTGCATTGCATTTGCATACGTGTTCGTCTCATGCATTCGAGCATTTTCCCCGTTGTCCATTCTGCATTCCGGCACTTCGTTCTCCTCCGGTGGTCATTTCTAGCTTTCTTTCATGTGTGGGGATTAAACATTTCCGGATTGGACCGAGACTTTCCAAGCGGCCTTGGTTTACTACCGGTAGACCGCCTGTCAAGTTTCGTATCATTTGGACTTCGTTTGATACTCCAACGGTTAACCGAGGGACCGTAAAGGCCTCGTGTGTGTTGCAGCCCAACACCCTTCCAATTTGGCCCAAAACCCACCAAAACCCTCTCCATCATCTAGAGCATTCGATCATGATCGTGTGGCCGAAAACCGCACCTCATTTGGACTCTCCTAGCTCCCTCTACCTCTATTAAAAGGCCTCTCCCCAAAAATCCGGATCCTCCCCCGTCTTAACCCTAAATTTTCGGATCTCCGCCGCCGCCAGACGTGTCCGGACGGAGCCGGACAACGTCCGGATCCGCCGCCGCCAACCGCCGCCTGCCACGTCACCGCCGCCAACCCGCCGCCGCCCGAGGCCCGCGGAGCCCACGTCGGGCCCCCGCAAGCCCGAGGCCGCCGCCGCCCGCGCCCTTCGTCCCGCCGCCACCTTCCACCACTCCGGCCGCCACACTCCTCCGCGTCGCCGCCTTCCACCGGAGCCGGCCACGCCCGGCGCCACCGGAGCTCGCCGGCCCCGCCGCCCGGTGCCCTGCCGCCCTGGCCGGCAACCACCGCCGCCGCCTCCGCCCCTCGTCGCCCCGGTCACCGGCGCTCGAAGCCCCGGCGTCCTCTTCCTCCCGGCGAGCCGCGAAGAACTCCGGCGAGCCCTGGCGACGATCCTCGATTTCCGCGCTCGGCCGATTCAAATCTGAAAATATCTCCTCGGGTTGATTTTTTCTCTCTCGAAACCCTAGCCCATATGCTCATGTTCATAGCCTCGTAACTCCTCATCCGTAACTCCGTTTTTAGCATATAGCATATCAAAATGTTCGTCTTATAGAGTACATCATTTCATCTCATTGCATCATTTTCATTTGAGTTTATCTTGATGCCCGAAATGCTGTTAGAAGAGGGCTACTTGAGATGATTGTCAGATCTGCTACTCCATTTAGATATTTGCCATTTTTTGCCATGATTATTGTGTGCATGATATGCCCATGAGCTCTACATATGTTTTGTTAAGGGTTTTGCCATCTTTCCAGAGGTGCAACCCATGTATTTTTGTGATGTGTGTGGTGACTAGCACAAGCTTGCAAAGTGAGGCACTTGTTAATGCTGATTTCAGGTACTTAGCATTTCCACTAAGTCCTTGAGCTGTTTATCTCATATGGCCATATGTTCATGTTGTTTCCTAGTGATCCGTGCCTCTTTTGAGGATGATCAGTAAAGATGTTTTGTTAATCTTGTAGTGCTCTATCCATCCATGCCTTTGTTTGTAATTATGGAGCACCCTAGCTTGAGTCAATCGAGCTCTACTTTTGCTACTTTGCGAATCTGGGCAGATTGTCAACTTGTTTGCAATTTTGCCGATGATGTTGTAGTTGATCCGTGCATGCTATGCTATTGTTCTTGCCATGTCTAGCTTGCATTTTGTGTGTTCTTGATGGATGTATGCTTAGCTTATCATGACTTGCTCCGTATTGAGTGCATCGTGCTCGTAAACATGCCTACTTGAGATATGTTTCAGCATGCTCCAGTTTTCACTAAGTCTGAAAACTGATTATGTTTTTGCTATGTTCACATGCTTGCAATTGTATTTTCTGATCCCTTTTGGCTCAAGGTCACTAAGGGACTTTTGTTAAGCTTTTTGAGTATCTCCATGCCATGTTTTACTTTGCCATGGTCAGGTCCTGTAGCATGTAGTTTTGTTGCTCCAAAGAGTGCTACCTGATCTGAAATTCCAGACAAGTGTTAATTTCAGTAAGTCTGAAATCTATTTGCCATATGCATTTTTGCCATGCTTGTTTGGACCTGTTAATGGATGAATTGACCGTAGCTCAGTGCTAGACTTTTGTTAAGCATCTTGATTGCATCCCTGCCATGTATTTTGTTGTCATTTTTGGGTGCTGTAGCATGTTCATCTCATTGCATTTAGATGGCTACTTGCTGTAAATCGCAGACCGGTGTCATATTTGAATCGCTTCCATTTCCAAACCGTAACTCCGATTCCGGCGTTCTTTATATCGTTTTCAAGCGATTTCATCTCATATTTCCAGTGGAACACTTGGATTTCCAAGTTGAGGCCAGGTTCATGCTTTCCTTGTCAAATCTTGCATATGCATCCCGCATCGCATCCCGCATAGCATATCATCATTGCATCATATTGTTTGAGATCTTGCACGTGGTTGATTGTGTCCTTGTTGCTTGTTTGTCTTGTTTGGGTAGAGCCGGGAGACAAGTTCGCTAACGAGGAGCCCGTTGAGTTTTCTTTCGAGGATCCAGTCAACTCTGACAACTGTGCAGGCAAGATGATCATACCCTTGAAATCACTACTATCTTTGCTATGCTAGTTTGCTCGCTCTTTTGCTATGCCAATGCTACGATGCCTACCATTTGCTTTCAAGCCTCCCAAATTGCCATGTCAAACCTCTAACCCACCTTGTCCTAGCAAACCGTTGATTGGCTATGTTACCGCTTTGCTCAACCCCTCTTATAGCGTTGCTAGTTGCAGGTGAAGATTGGAAGGTCGTTCCTTGTTGGAACCATTTATTTACTTGTTGGGATATCATTATATTATCTTGTTACCTTAATGCATCTATATACTTGGTAAAGGGTGGAAGGCTCGGCCTCTCGCCTAGTGTTTTGTTCCACTCTTTCTGCCCTAGTTTCCGTCATATCGGTGTTATGTTCCCGGATTTTGCGTTCCTTACGCGGTTGGGTTATAATGGGAACCCCTTGATAGTTCGCCTTGATTAAAGCTTTTCCAGCAATGCCCAACCTTGGTTTTACCATTTGCCACCTAGCCTCTTTTTCCCTTGGGTTTCCGGAGCCCGAGGGTCATCTTATTTTTAAACCCCCCGGGCCAGTGCTCCTCTGAGTGTTGGTCCAAACTAGAGTCCTGTGCAGCGCCCCCTCGGGGAAACTCGAGGTTTGGTTTTAGTTGTATGGAGCGCTCATCTGAGTGTGCCCTGAGAATGAGATATGTGCAGCTCCTATTGGGATTTGTCGGCACATTCGGGCGGTGTTGCTGGTCTTGTTTTAACCTGTCGGAGTGTCTTGAAGAACCGAGATACCGAGTCTGATCGGAACATCTTGAGAGGAGGTCTATTCCTTCGTTGACCATGAGAGCTTGTCATGGGCTAAGTTGGGACTCCCCTGCAGGGATTTGAACTTTCGAATGCCGTGCCCGCGGTTATGGGCAGATGGGAATTTGTTAATGTCCGATTGTAGATAACTTGAACCTTAACTTAACTAAAATGAATCATCTGAGTGTGTTACCGAGATGGCCTCTTCTCGGCGGAGTCCGGGAAGTGGACACAGTGTTGGAGTAATGTTTGCGCAGGTTGCTCTCTAGTTTCTCGCCCGCGCTTTGCCTCCTCTTCTCGCTCTCTTTTGCGAATAAGTTAGCCACCATATTTTGCTAGTCGCTTGCTGCAGCTCCACTTATATTTACCCTGCCTTACCTATAAGCTTAAATAGTCTTGATCGCGAGGGTGCGAGATTGCTGAGTCCCTATGGCTCACAGATTACTATTACACCAGATGCAGGGCCTGATGATTCCGCTCCAGGAGACGCGCTTGAGCTCAAGTGGGAGTTCGACGAAGACTCTCAACGTTACTATGTTTCCTTTCCTGATGATCAGTAGTGGTGCCCAGTTGGGGGTGAACGGGACCGTTGTCGCATGTTGGGTTCTCTTTTATTTTGGCGCCGTAGTCGGGCCATGAGTGTTTGGATGATGTAATGTTATTTATGTACTTGATTGATGTGGCGAGTGTAAGCCAACTATGTTATCTCCCCTTTTATTATCATATTACATGGGATGTTGTGAAGATTGCCTAACTTGCGACATATGCCTTCAATGCGATTATGTCTCTAAGTCGTGCCTCGACACGTGGGAGCTATAGTCGCATCGAGGGTGTTACACCTCCCCCGTACCTTCCACAATCTCCTCCGAGTCCAACCCCTCCTCCTCATCAGACTCGCCAGAAGCCACCGCCACCGGGGAGCCGGGGGGGCCCGTGGGCGCCAGCGGTACGAGCCCACGCTCATTGAAGATCGGCATGGCAGCGATGATCTACGCCCCATCACGACGACGGTACTGCGGAAGATGAGTATCTAGCGGGCAACCCTGGTCCTTCCCGACCAGGAGGCGCGGGGCCTTGTCCAACTCCCCGTCGGAGAAGGCGTCCAGGTGCAGACGGAGGTCACCACCCTCGTCCTTAAGCTGCCACAAGGGGCGTGAGAGCGGGGCTAGGTGTTGTGTCAGAAACTCCTTAACAATCATGGCCCCCGTTAGTTTCTCCGCCTTCGGGTCATCTGGCTTCATGTCTGCCACCATCTGCTTCGCCGGGGGATCGGTGAGCTTCAAGTTGTTCCATCCCTCGTGAGGCACTGGCATCTCAGTCGGCAGTGCCAGCCGAGGGTAGGAACGCTTGGCATCCATGAGAATCCACTTGTTCCTGAATTCCTCCACCTTCTTCCCGGCCTACGAGATCACATTGGTTTCGTTGGCCGCGACGAAGTTGGTGCACCCCGAGCACTGGCCCTCTTTCAGCCGGAGGTAGAAGAAATGGCGGAGCGGCGCCATGGACGGCATCACCCCCACGAACGCCTCGCAATATAAGGCAAAGATCGACAGAAGGAGGACAGAGTTGGGATGAAGATGGAGGGCATGAAGATTGTAGTGGCGAAGGATGGTGTAGAAGAAGCTCGAGAAAGGAGGGACCAGCCCCCGAAGATACTATGCAAGAAGAAGGGATAGAAGGTACTGCCCGAGGCCTTCGGCTTGGCAGAGCCGGCCCGAAGTGTTGTCTCTCCTCCCTCGTTGCTGTCGCCCGCCATCACTAGGAGAGCAGCGGTGAGGTTCTTCTCTGAGACCGTGGACGCGCTCAGGGCAGGCTCGAACCAGGAGGGCGAGCGCACGGCCATCGCCTTGTCAGTGGCCATCGGTTGCAGGCTCGGGGAAGAGTTTTGGTGGATCTCGAGTTTCTATGGACGAGGAGGAAAAGGGGATTTGGAGCAAGACGAAGGGAGAGCAATGAAAGCCCTATGGCGGGTGCTATCCTTTTTGTCAGGGCAGTTGCCGAGGCAACATGGGGAAGCAGAGGCGCCCACGTCCCATCAATCGCCACGCATCAACCAAGGCCACAGGCGGTTGGGTCCCACGGTGCTCCGCACTTGCCCTTGGCTTCGCCTCGAAGCCAAGCTCGAGCACGCCTTGGGCCCAGGGGCTACTGTCGGCGTCCTGGGAATGGGGGTGCCCAGACTTGCCTGCCTGCAGCCCGCGGCATGGCTCCATCAGCGGCCCGGTACGGCCCAGTTTCAGCAGCAACGACTCAAGACCCTCGCGAGGCGGACGACGCCAAGACCTCCCTGGGGGCGGCCTCACTAGGGTGGCTCTTGAGGAGCGGAGATACCAATGCAAGGTGCACCTCGCGAGGTTCACATGACGTGAGCCATGACGACCAAGGCCAGGCGGGCGCCAGCGGGTGCAGCGTACCAGTTTCCTCTTTGGTGCTAAGGAGGCAAGCGCAGGCGCGGAGTCCTGAGGAATCAAGCAAAGGTTTCCATATTGGTGCAACAAGACCAAGACCGCCAGGACGACAGGATGGAGGTCATCGTGGAGCCCACGACAGCGTCACCACCAGAGCCTTTGCAGGCGAAGACTACTTTTGTCAGGATAGCTTGTACTAGTTGTCTCCCTTCGAATTTGGCTGTTGTGGCATCCCTTCCCACCAACATTTGGGAAGAGGACCAAGGCCAATATAAATAGGACTTAGCCACCACCATAGAGGGGGATCGGATCATTTAGACCATCCTCACACCCACCAGCTCACCGAGCTCAAGAACACCTCACCTCATGATGTTGTTCATCCAGTGTACTAGTTCATCCTCAGCCCCTCGAGGCAATCCACCACAAAGCTGGAGTAGGGTATTATGCCGCAAGGTGGCCCAAACCAGGATAAACCAATGTGTCTCTTGTCTCTTGGGTTCATCGAGCTAGGCTGTGGAATCGTTGGGCCGGCAAGTTGGGGAGAAGGAGTTCTTCGTAGGCACCCTAGTGTTCGAACCTCTCAAGGGTCCGCGGAGCCCTGAATCCAACAGTGTTGCTTTGTTCTCCTACTGGTTCGATAACCTTGGTTTCACATGAGGGAAATACCTACCGCCGCTGTGCTGCATCATCCCTTCCTCTTTGGGGAATACCGACGTAGCTTCAAGCGACATCAGATCCATGTGTCTTCTACGGGCCGTAGGATCCATGGGCCTTCTACGGGTCGTAGGATCCATGGGCCTTCTACGGTCCATCTAATCTATGGGCCTTCTACGGGCCGTATAATCGTTTCGCCAAACATGGGTCATACTATTCATGGACCAATAACGATCTGCAAAATGGGTCGTAAACGGACTAGAGTGGAAATCATTTGTTTTATGGCCCGACCATAACGGGCCGTTAATAGGCCATATTTGATGACGCTATGAAAACAGCCCAGTAGGTTAACGGGCCACAAACAGGCCAACTGTAACCACGGGCTGAATTTGGCGCACAAGCGGAACAGGCCAGTAACGGACCGTAAGTAATTGAATTCTGGAAATGAGCCCAAGAATATATGGGCCCTTAGAAGGTCAAAAGTTAACACGGACTGGAAACGGCCAATGGAATAATGGGCCGTTAATGGGTATAAAGCTATACACTATTCATTATGGGCAAGTTTCATCTTGGGCCTTTATTGGGCCTGGAGTTACAAAGGGCCTCCTATGGGCCGAAAGATGTCATGGGTCATACATGGGCCGGAAGTTACAACGGGCTAGAATCATATTGGACGGCCTAGATGATGCTACTGGGCCAAATTCTGGTAGGCCGTAACGGGCCGTGAGTTAGCGGGCTATAAATGGGCCATATGCGAACAGGCCGTTAACAGGCTTTCCGTGGGCTGGCCCGCTACCTTTTGACCAAGTCAAACGGGCCGGCCTTTTCACTGGAATGGGCCTCTGTTGGGTCATGCCACGTGTCGACATATCATAGGCACCTTCGGTCCAATGAGTGGATGACATCTGTCGCAACGGTGAGCCGACATGTGGTTCCTCTAGCCATTGAGAATTTTACACGTGGAAAATCCCCATTGGTCCGGGCTATTAACGGGTTATCAGATCCAAACCGGAACCCGGTAGCTTAACGATGGCCCGTTATGGTGGATGCCATGTGTCGGTCACCCTTGAAGAAAGCACTTCTATGACGCGTGATTTATCGTCATGGAAGTGGACACTTCCTTGATGATAATTTTGGTAATGTCATGGAACACTTCTACGACAGCACGGGTATGACTATCTTGATTCTATCGGAAAATCATCATGGATGTACATGCATGACAGAAAACGTGACCTACTGTGACAAACATGTATCATCACGAAAGTGTATGTTTTTGTAGTCCCCGCTGCCACGGGAGGGTAGGAAAAAAGATGTCATCAAGTTCTTTTCCATAAGCATGTATGACTATTTACGGAATACATGCCTACATTATATTTATGAACTGGAGCTAGTTATGTTCTGCCCTAGGTTATGACTGTTATATGATGAATATTATCTAACGTAATCACCGATCCAATGCCTATGAGTTTTTCACATATTGTTCTCGCTACATTACTATTGCTATTGCTACTGTTACAACTGCTACAAAACCGTTACTGCTATTACCGTTACCATTGCTATCGTTACTACTACTATCAAACTATCATATTACTGTGCTACTGGTCACTTTGCTGCAGATATTTAATCTCTAGGTGTGGTTTAATTGACAACTCAACTACTAATACTTACAAATATTATTTGGCCCCCCTTGTTTTGAATCAATAAATTTGGGTTGAATACTTTACCCTCGAAAACTATTGCAATCCCCTATACTTGTGGGTTATGAAGAACTTTTTCTGGCGCCGTTGCTGGGGAGCATAGCTATATTTGTTGAGTCACTTGGGATTTATATCTATTTATCATTATGAGAAATTTGAAAGATGTAAGAACCAAGATTGTTCCCTCTAACACGAGGGGAGGTAAGGAATTGACATCTAGCTCTACACTTGATTCACCTTCTGTTTTGAATAGACTTGCAACACCACCACATGTTATTATTCCTGGTATGTCGCAAGTTATTGGTGATGTTGCTTATGCTGTGAATTATGCTTATGATGATGCTAGTACCTTGCTTGATGATAATGCGCCACTATATGAATTTCTTGATGAACAACTTGCTAGAGCTAAAAATATTGAGAATGCTAAAACTGATGAAATTACTGAAACTGATGAATTCTTTGAAACTAAGAATTATGAAACACCTATTAGACCTAGCTCTCCCAGATTTGAAATGCCTAAGATACATGAAGGTTATGTTATGGATGAAGAGGTAGCTAGAGACTTTCTTGCTTGTGAGGATAGAGATGATCTGAAGAAACTACTAACCGAGTTGAAAGAAAAAACTTTGAATGCTAGAATGAAATGCGATCCTAAGTTTGCTACATCACCTTTGTTACTGATACGGATTATGATTTCTATGTCGACCCAGAGTTAATTACTTTGGTTCAATCTGATCATTTCCATGGCTATGAAACTAAAACTATTGTGGCACATCTTATTAAAGTTAAAGGATATAGCCACCCTATTTGCTCATGATGAGAAAATTCACTTATACTATATTCTTAAATTATTTCTGTTATCATTAAAGGGTGATGCTAAGATATGATACAATACTCTTGCTCCTGGTTGTGTGCATAGTCCCCGGGATATGATTTATTACTTCTTTGAAAAATATTTTCCTGCTCATAAGAAACAAGCTGCCTTATAGGGAATATTTAACTTTGTGCAAATTGAAGAAGAGAGTCTCCACAAGCTTGGGAAAGGCTTCTCCAATTACTTAATGCTTTGCATGCTCATCCTCTTAAGAAGAATAAAATAGTTGATATATTCAATAATGTACTAACCGATGCTTCTAGGGACTACCTAGATAGTTGTGCTAGTTGTATTTTCAGGGAACGAACTATTGAGAAAGCCGATGAATTATTGAATAACATATTGAAGAATTATGATGATTGGACTCTTCCTGAACCACTGCTTAAACCCACTCCGAAGAAGAGGGGTATCTTATTTCTCAGTCCTGAAGATATGCAAGAGGCAAAGAAATGTATGAAGGAAAAAGGTATTGAAGCTGAAGATGTTAAGAATTAGGATAATTGTATTCATGCCACTAGTTGTGTCCCACTCAGCTGGTTTGCCCCTAGTTTTTGAAAATTCTCGGTTTTGCCCGAGTTCATTTGCTCCTCTTATGTTTTTGCTCTTCCGTCACGTTTCCGTCCAGTTAGTGTCGTTTGACCATGTGTTAACCGTCTTTGGACTTTTCTCTGGACCATTTTCCCCCTGCTTTTTCACTCTCTCACCAAACACTTCCAGGTGGGACCCATCACAGAGTAGGAGAGGTCGTCCCCAACGTCGCTGCCAAACCCTAACCCCACTCACCCATCTCCTCGCCCCTCTCCCTTTCAGATTTGCTCGCCCGATGGCGTAGCCGCCATGCCACCGCCATGGTCGGACCTCCATCTCCCCCACGTCGCACCACCTTGTCCACCAGCCCCGTTTTGTTTGTCTATGTCGCATGCACCCTCGGATCGAAGAGAGGGAGCTCCACTGCCATCGCCGGCGTCATCGTATTTGCCTATGGTCACCGGCCTCCTTCGTCGATTGAAGCTTCCCTGGTCCACCGCATGCCTCCCTGAGCTCTCCAACCTCTTGAATCTGTGCGGTTTGGACCATCTCCCCCCGCGCCCAAGCCCACGGTGAGTTCGCGGTCGCCGGGGCTCTGCCCGTGCTCCCCACGCCCCTGGTCGCGTGCTCGCGACCCCTAGCCATGTCTGGTCGCACATGCCTGTGCCCCGGCCCTGTTCTGGCACGCCCGCGCCTTGCCCGACCGCATGCACCTTCGCCCCCCTACTTTGTGCTGCCGCTGCAGCTCTGCCTTGTTGTTGCCGCTGCCCCGAGCGCCTGCGCAGTCGCCCACGCCTGTAGCCTCCTCCGCAACCACCCGCTATCGTGGCCCCCCTGCTGCTACTCTACTGCTCCTCACCGCGGTCGCCGCCCCTTGCCGTGTTCATCGCGACTGTCGTCCCCGTACCCCGCGCGCGCCCCTGCCGGCTTCTCCCTGGTCGTACTTGTGCCATGCCAAGCTACCGCACCCCTCACTGCTCCCATCATCGTGTGTTGCCGCCCGCAGTCGTCGCTACCCGCAGCTCGCCCAGCTCCAACATCACGCCCCTAGCCGCGCTCGGCTACCCCGGGACAGCCCCACGGATGCGGCAGCGCATCCGCCCACACCTGTTGTTGATTTGCCGCTGCCTGCTTGCATCTGCCCCCCCTCCCCCCCGCGACACTGGCGCTCGCCATTGCTTCTGTTGTCGCTCATACTGCTGCCACTCCCGTATTACTGCTGCTATTGCCGCAGCTGCGCTACTGCTGCTAGTCACTCCTGCTAGCTAACCTTGCTGTTGCGTTTTGCCGTTGCCACTGCTGCCCCTAGATGTGGCCTCCCATGGCACGGCGTGCACAGCTGCAGCTAGAGCCGGCTGTGTCGCTGCCAATGAGGCCAGCCCACTTAGTTTAGGGAGTTAATTAGGGTTAGTTTTAGGATTAGTTTAAGGTTTTAATTAGTATATTGTCTATGACAGTGAGTACAGAGAGAGATAGTTTTCTCTGTGATGGCTCCCACCTGAAAGTGTCTAGTGAGAGAGTGAGAAAGCAGGGGCAAAATGGTCTGGAGAAAAGTCCAAAGACGGTTAACACATGGTCAAATGACACTAACTGGACGGAAACGTGACAGAAGGGCAAAAACATAAGAGGAGCAAATGGACCTAGGCAAAACCGAGAATTTTGAAAAACTAGGGGCAAACCAGCCGAGTGGGACACAACTAGTGGCATGAATACAGTTATCCCCTAAGAATTTACCACCTATTAAAGAAATACATGGACTTGACACACCACCACCACAGGTGGTAAAGGTAAATTCTTTATTAAAGTTTGATGAAGGTGACATCCCTTATAATAAACATCCTAGTCAATGTCTATATGAATTTGATAATTATGTTATGAAGTAAGATCACTTCAATGCAAATGTTATGAAACAATTGAAACAAAATTCTGATATGATTGCTCGCTTGAGTGACTTGTTATTTAGAATCACTAATGATGTTAGAGGTGTAGGAAAATATGCCTCTATGGTTCAAACTCAGTTAGAACAAGTTGCTAAATTTCAAAGAGAATTGCTTAGTGAAATGAACAATAATATGAATGATTATGCTGTTAGAGTAGCAACTAGAGGAGGTAAAATGACTCATGAACCACTTTATCCTAAGGGACACCCCAAAAGAATTGAACAAGACTCTCAGAGAATTAACCATGATGCACCTAGTCCTTCTAAAAGGAAGAAGAAAAAGAAAAATGATAGGACTTTACATACCTCTAGTGAACCTGAAATTGAAAAACCTCCTGAAGATAATAATGATGTCTCTATCGCTGATGCTGAAACTCAATCTGGTAATGAACATTCACCTAGTGATAATGAAAATGATAATGATGATGTTCATGGAGATACTCAACCAGACAATCATAAAGAACCAGATAATGATGTTGAGATAGAACCTACTGTTGATCTTGATAACCCACAACCTAAAAATAAATGGTATGATAAGAGAGATTTTGTTGCTAGAAAACATGGTAAAGAAAGAGAACCATGGGTTCAGAAACCCATGCCCTTTCCACCTAAATCAGCTAAGAAAAAAATGATGAAGAATTTGAACGCTTTGCTGAAATGCTTAGGCCAGTCTTTTTGTGTTCCCATTTGACTGATATTTTAAAGATGGCCCCTTGTGCTAAATACATGAAATAAATTGTTACCAATAAAAGAAAAATACCTGAAGCTGAAATCTCCATCACGCTTGCTAATTATTCTTTTAAGGATGGAGTACCTAAAAAACTTAGAGATCCAGGAATACCAACTATACCTTGCTCTATTAAAAGAAATTATGTCAAAACTATCTTATGTGATTTAGGAGCTGCTCTTAGTGTTATGCCTTTCTCTTTATATAAAAGACTTGATTTGAATAAACTGACACCTACTAAGATATCATTGCAAATGGCTGATAAATCAACTGCCATACCTATCGGTATTTGTGAGGATGTGCCCGTTGTTGTTGCAAATGTTACTATCTTAACATACTATGTTATACTTGAGATGCCCGAGGACGACAACATGTCGATTATCCTTGGTAGACCCTTTTTGAATACTGCAGGGGCTGTTATTGATTGCAATAAAAGCAAAGTCACTTCATATCAATGGTAATGAGCATACGGTGCATTTTCCGAAGAAACAATTTCAACTGAATGGTATTAATGTTATTGAAAGATCTCCAACAATTACTATTGCAAGCTCAACTCCCGTTTCCTACTGCCAAAAAGAAATATGAAATACTTTGTTGGGGATACGCATATCCCCATTGAGGTAACTTATTGTTATACAAAAGTTCTTTGGGTTCATGTTAATCAAAAGTGATTGTTAATAAGACTTGATTAACCTTATTAATGGATTGTTTTCGAGAGGCATGTGGCCGATGAATTTAGTAGGCACAACCTTCTGTCCCTACTTTCAATTTTCTGTTTTCCTTAGTTAAATAAAATAAATTGCCATGTGTTATCCTGTTTTCTGAGTTTTCCGTGCAATAAAAAAGCAATCAAAAATAAAAGTGCTTAGAATGACCTGAAATTTTGACACGATTTTTTGAATATTTGAGAATTTTTGGCACAAATAACATCACAAGGGGGTGCCCTTGGTGCCCAGAAGACACCATGGCGTGCCAGCTACCCCAGGCGTGCCCTGGTGGGTGGTGGGCCCCATGTGGCCCCCTCATTTATCTTTTTAGCCCATGTCATCTCCTACCTCCAGAAAAAAATCACTATTGCTCTCTCTCTCTCTCTCTCTCTCTCTCTCTCGTGTTCTTGCTCTCAAACCCGCGGATTTTGATCTCTTTGCTTGAAGCTCTGTTTCTGAAACTGTTTTGGGGGATCGCTACTTGGTATGTGACTCCTCCATTGCTCCAATTAGTTTTTGTTCTAGTGGTTTAATTTTTGAGTATTTAGCTACTCTTGGTGCTGTTGTAGATGGGCTTGCATGTTGAATTCTTAGAGTTCTAAGTAGTTTGAATGATTAATTTAGCCTCTAGACATCCTTTTCAGTATTTGCTATCAATCTTGTGAAGCTTTGCTGACGAAATTTTGTGACCCGAAAATTTTAGAAAATTGTTTGCAAATAAAATGCACCTCTTGAGGAGTTCTTCAAGGAGGAGGTCCTTGGAGGCATCATTGAGTGGTAGCTCGATACGACAGTCTTATGTTGAGCCAAGTGCAAGCTCGACAGGGACGCCGGTACCAAATCATGCCTATGGTCATGGAACGAGTTCATGGTAGGTGCAGGTATCAAGGAAGAATTTGAGCAGTATGTTCACAACACCAAGCTCACTCCCTTCATCGTAGATAGGTGCATCCAACATCTCAACCTCACAGAGATGTTCACTAAGAAATTTAAATATCAATCTCATGAGTTTAGAGTTTCATTTAGCCTTTATAATAATGCTTTCACCATGCCTCTAGAAGCGTTCCGTGTTGCCTGTAAAATTCCATATTGGGGTTCGCTAGACGAACCACCAAAATCTAAGTATGAGTCATTTTTGACTAGTCTCTGTTATGGTGAGGATAGAGGTGTGACACAAGGTAGAATAAAAAGTATTCATTTTCCATCAATCCATTATTTTGCATTCTTTATGACAAATGCATCGTAGGCAAACAAGATAGCAGCAAACTATGTTCCCCTAACTTCAGCCTCATACACATTGCTCTAACATGAATTAAATGTTATAATCTTGGGCGATCATTGCACGGAGGTTGCAAGGCAATGTTGATAGTGGTCACTTTTATGGTGGGATTTATGCCTCCCGTGTAGCTAAGGAGCTGGGTATGTCACCTTGGCCTAATGATCCCATTCTACCTACTCAGTACTTAGACTTTGAGGCCATGAAGCGCCATAAGTTCCTTAAGGGCACAACCACGAATTATACTTACAACTTGATGTGCAATAAAAATCCCACTATACTTGTTATTTTTCCTGCACCTGCTCTCTTTGATTACCACAGTAAAGGAAGATATTAGGTTCTTGAGAGCGAGGCCTGCGTGTATGTCAGTGTACAAAAGTAGGGGCTCTCCTTTTTACCCCTCTACTTGTGTAGGGGCAGTCAGAGCCACACCTGCGGCCACACTTAGCGGGGCAAAGGGAGGAAACAGAAGCACAAGAATACCAGAGCAGCGCTCCAGCCAGGGGCGCAGAAGACGGAGTAGCAAAACAGGTTTTTTCCTGGCAAGAGGCTTGCCGGGGCAGCTCACCCAACCCCAACATCGCAGACACCCTTGGGCCTAAGAGTACCGACACCATCGACAGCATTGGAACCAAGGCTCGGGAAGCACCTGCATAGTTGGCATGCATATCTTTGTGAAGACAAAGAAACCACAAGACTATACGATGACCAGAGAACAAGACAATCGCAAGCCCCCTTGCCGAGGATGCCCCCAAGGCCCCAACAAGGCTCCTTGCCGAAAACACTCGCAAGGCCCTGGCAAGACCCTAGCCGAGGGCGCTCACGAGACCCCGGCAAGACCCTTGTCGGGAATATACGCGGGACGATGACAAGACCTTGCCGCCCCAGCTCAGCAGCCAACCCACCAACTGAGGCTAGTACCCATGTGGCAGTACGTGGATGCTAATCCAACCAGACAAACACCAGCGTGGCGGCATGCAGATCTTAGTGAAGACCTTACCACCATGCCGACTCAGTGGCCTATCAGCCTACATGGCGCTGCATGCCTCGTTGGCCTGGATGCGTGTCGAGGTAAGGTGGAGCGGCAATAGACGGAACGGGCCTCGTTACCGCCCCTAATAAAGCAACGAGACACCTAAGGAGCGCATTTAATGTGCCTTGTCCCGTAATGACAGGCGATAAGCTTGTACACTGTATACCTTTCCACCTCATGTGTGCCACTGTGGTGACCCCTTTTGACTAGAAAAGGAGGCCCAAGGCATACTAGAGAAGGATTCAGATCTTTTGGACTACGCACGCACCGCAGCTAGTTCGAAAGCTCAAGAACACTCAAATATACAACAAAGCAGGACTAGGGTATTATGCATCCTTGCGGCCCGAACCTGGGTAAACGATCTTTGTGCTGGCTACTAGACCCGCTCTTTGCACAACCACGCGCCCGCCAACGGTAGAAGGGATCCCAGTGATTTAATAGGTGTCTTTTCCACCGACATCTCTGGCGCGCTAGGTAGGGGGCGCAGTTGTGAAAATCTGGTCTAGCAGTTAGTTTAGCAGTTCTTCATCGCCATGGCTCCCAAGAAGAAGATGATCACGGTGATTGGTTCATCGGGAGCCGAACGGCCCGTACCAGTGCGGGCGAGTGGTGGGCGGTCGCGGACAGAAGCCGAGGCGCGGCCTGCGAACACCCACATCGCTCTGACAGTCAAAACCTGGCGAGCGGCGTCGTTCGTGCGCGAGACGATGGGCCGCACGCCGCCAAATCCAAAGACGGAGCCGGGCCCCCTGCAGGTAGCGCGGGGCCCTCCAAGGGCGGCGGCGCGGCGACTTCCAAGACGCCTACACTGGCGCCCGCGACGCGCTCTTCCTAGGTTGTGCACGACAAGGAGCGTCACCATGCTGGTGACCCCGGGCACCATCGTGGGAAGAGTCATGTGCCTCATTCGCGAGACGTAGAAGGCCAGCATGCATGCCGAGGCGCTGGCAAAAATGGCGCACAGCCGCAAAGCCGTGATAGAGCTCCTTCTAACGTTGTTAGAAGTCGGAGCGCGTCACGGTCCATGCAGCTTTCGCCGCCCCCCACGCCAGCATAAGCTTTGGCATGCGCGCAGTTGCTCCTTGACTTTCCTCCTGCTGCGGAAAAGCTCGACGAGTGGAGAGGCACCATCCAGAGCCTCGTCGGTGTTGCCAACAAAGATGAGCCGCGACCAGCGGGGCCCTCAGGCCGGCGCTCCGTCGAGCCACCACATGCCAGTGGTGGAAGGACCGGAGGTGCTGCGGCCACGGTGCACTCTCCTCCCCCATGCCAGCCAACGCGGGTGTCGGTCCATCGTGATGACGCTTGTGATAACATTTCCATAGCATCTCCGACCCATGGACCCACTGCGATCAGCGCCAAGTTCTTCGGGAGCGAGCCCATGAAGACGCTCGAACCACCATCAAGCGCTGGCGTGAAGCACACCACCAGTCATATAGGCGGGCGGGGCCCACTATGGACCACCCCGCACCGGGAGGCTCTGGCAGCCTACCCTACGAGGTGGGTTCCCCGGCCTTTACCCGTGAGCTGCGGCAGTTCCAGTGGCCCTCCCACCGCACGTTCAAGCCCGACGTTGGCAAGAAGTATAGCGGCAAGACCCACCCGTCGGAGTTCCTCGGCATCTACACCATTGCGATGCAAGCTGCTGGAGCTCGCAACGACAAGGTGCTTGCCAATTACTTCCCATTGGCACTTAAACCCAACGTCATGTCATGGTTGATGCACTTGCCGGCGGATTCCATTTCTTCTTGGCCGGATTTGTGTCATGAGTTCGTTGGTGCCTTCACTAGAGGCCACCAAGCTCATGGCCAGGAAAGCAATTTGCATATCATCCCCTAAAAGGAAGGTTAAAACCTGCGCAAGTACATATAGAGGTTCAGCCGGGTGTAGTACAACATCCCAGATGTTCATCCCGCTGCCGTGATCAGCGCTTTCCATCAGAATGTGCGCAACCGCAAGATGCATGAAGAGCTAGCGATGAACAAGGTCAAAGATGTGGCAAAACTTTATGTTCTGGCCGATAGGTGTGCTCGAGCTGAAGAGGGGAGGAAGTGCCCCGGCGAGGACGTCGGTGCAGAAACCGACTCCACAAACAAAGACACAGCCGCCCCGACGAAGAAGGGCCGACGCCACAATAGGAAGCGCAAGGGCAAGACCGTACTTGCCGTCGAGGGATCCGAGGACACCGGCGCTACCAAGAAGGCCAAGGCAGATGACCCCGGCAAGGAAATTGCCGGGTGCGCCGCTTGCCAGGCCTTGGCGGCTACCGACAAGCCAGGAGCCTCCGACAAGCAGTACTACAAGATCCATCGCACCAAGGGCCACGACCTCCAGAATTGCCGACAAGTTGAGCTGCTTGCTGAGAAGCAAAAAGCTGAGTATGAGAGGCGAGACAAGAAGAAGGATCAGGATGGTGCCGAAGGATCCGGCAAGAAGCGTGGCGTCCAAGGAGGTCGTCGCGGCAAGGATAACCAGCAAGAGAGGCCCGCCCGGGGCCGCGACAAGAAGCAGGAAGACGACGGTCATGACGAGGATGACGAGTCCGGCGAGCATGAGTTCCAGAAAGCTATGGAGGCCATGTGTGTCGACGGTGGCGCCTCGCTGCACACCTCTTACCACCAGCTCAAGCAGTGGGCGCGTGAGGTCACAGCAGCGGAACCACCATTCGATGCTCGAAAGCCACTAAAGTGGTCCAGCACGCCTATCATTTTTGACACCGAGGACCACCCTGATCGCACAACTGCGGTTGGGTGTTTGCCGTTATTGGTTTCGCCAACAATACGCAACCTCAAGGTGACAAAAATGCTAGTTGATGGCGGGGCTGGTCTGAACTTGATCTTGCCTGTTGTGATCAAAAGGCTGCAGATTCTTGATGGAGACCTCGAAGAGACAGGCACATTTCAAGGGGTCAACCCGGGAAGGAGTCAGCCGAAGGGTAAGGTCACGCTGCCCGTGACGTTTGGAGGTGAGTTAAACTACAGGACAGAGAGGATTGTTTTCGATGTAGCCGAGATCCCCTTGCCCTACAATGGGATCCTCGGCCGCCCAGCACTAGCCAAGTTCATGGCGGCCTCACATTACGCCTACAACATGCTGAAGATGCCTGGGCCGATGACTATCATCACCGTCCCCTCCGACAAGAAGGATGCGTTGATCTATGTTGACCAACTCTACCGGGAGGCAGTTGCAGCGATTGCCGCCAAGGCACTTGCTCCTGTCGCCGAAGCCCCGGGAGGGAAGAAGACCGGCAAGACCTCTCACACCTACTCTGGCAAGCGCACCTCTTCGGAGTGATGTGCTCCTGTCGAGGACGTGCTAGAGGGCTCCACCGGCAAGAGCAAGAAATCCAGAGCTGCACCATCAGAGACCAAGAAGGTGTCTGTCAAGGAGGATGGCACGGGAGGGGCTTTCACCATAAGCTCCTCCCTTGACGGCAAATAGGAAGGCGCGCTCGTCACCTTCCTGCGGGCGAATGTCGATGGATTTGCATGGCAAGCATCCGACATCCCCGGCGTTCCCAGGGAGGTGATTGAGAACCATCTTGTTGTCTATCCCCATGCGCGACCCATCAAGAAGAAGGTCAGGAAGCAAGCTTTGGAACAGCAGGAATTCATCACGGGAGAGATCAGGAAGTTAGAAACGGCAGGCTTGGTGAGGGAAGTACTTCATCCGACGTGGTTGGCCAATCCGGTGGTGGTGCGCAAGGCAAATGGGAAGTGGAGGCTGTGTATTGATTACACAGATATCAATAAGGCTTGTCTGAATGACCCTTTCCCGTTGCCGCGCATTGACCATATTGTTGACTCCATGGCCGGGTGTGACTTGTTATCGTTCCTTAACGCCTACTCAGGATACCACCAGATCTTCATGACGAGAGAAGATGAAGAGAATACATCATTCATCACCCCATGTGGTATGTATTGTTTCTTATGAATGCCTTTCGGGTAGAAGAGTGTTGGCTCAACGTTTGCAAGAGCAGTCCAAATTGGTTTTGAGCCCCAGCTACATAGAAATATGGAAGCTTATATGGATGACATAGTGGTCAAAACCAAGGATAGGGCAACACTCGTACAAGATTTGGAAGAGACGTTTGCAAATTTGCGCAAGATCAACCTCAAGCTGAATCCTGAGAAGTGTGTCTTCGGCGTTTCGTCCAGCAAACTTCTCGGGTTCTTTGTGCCACAGCATGGGATCGAACCGAATCCAGACAAGATCAAGGCCATTGAGCAGATCGAGGCACCTAGGCGGATCAAGGATGTACGTCAGCTCGCTGGCTGCGTTGCCGCCATGAGCAGATTCATCTCCAAGTCTGCTGAACGTGCCCGTCCCTTTTTCAAAATCTTGAAAAAGGCGGGCCCAATGGAATGGACCTTAGAGGCCGAGGCGGCCCTACAGGATTTTGAAGAAATACCTCTCCTCTACGCCAATACTGGTTGCGCCTAAACCACAAGAACCGTTGTTGCTATATCTAGCGGCAACGAACCAAGTGGTCAGCGTCGTGCTAGTGGCACGGAGGGAGGTCGACGAAGAGGCAATGGCAATGGCAGGGATGGCAGATGGCAAACCAGAGCCCCCCTCCCCCCCCCCCGCAGGGCCTGGTGCTGGTAAGGCAAGGCCCCCGGTAGAGTCTGGCGCTGGCGAAGCAGAAGTGACGCAACCAAATGAAATAGTGCAGAAGAAGAAGATGATGCAGCACCCAGTTTACTTTGTCAGCTCTCTCTTGCAGGGGGCTAGGTCAAGGTACTCCAGTGTGTAGAAATTGCTCTTCGGCCTCCTTATGTCCTCGAGGAAGCTGCGCCATTACTTCCAAGCACACGAAATCACCGTCGTCACCCACTTCCCGTTGCAAAGGATATTGCATAACCCAGACGCAACCGGGAGGATTGTGGAATGGGCTTTGGAACTGTCAAGCTTTGGTTTGAAGTTTGAAAGCACTTCGACAATTCATAGTAGAGTCTTGGCGGAGTTCATTGCGGAATGGACCTCAGCGCCCGACGAAGAGATTCAGGAGACCGCTCTCTCCGGCAAGGAAATAAGTCGCGACTGGATTATGTACTTTGATGGGGCTTTCTTGCTGCAAGGCACCAGTGCTGGTGTGCTGCTCGTCGCACCCACTGGAGAGCACCTCAAATATGTAGTCCAGATGCACTTCCCAGGGAGGTGTCAACAAACAACACTGCTGAATACGAGGGGTTGCTTGCCGGTCTCAGGATCGTGGCAGACTTCGGAATCAAGAAGATCATCGTCAGGGGTGATTCACAGCTTGTCATCAAGCAAGTTAACAAATATTATCAAAGCCCATTGATGGAGGCCTACGTAGATGAAGTGAGGAAGCTGGAAGAGCGTTTTGACGGTATACAAGCGGAACATGTTCCCCGAGTGGAGAACGGCATCGCCGACTACTTGTCAAAACGCGTTGCCTTCAAATTGCCTGTGGAACCAGGTACTTTTTTCCTTCGATTAACTCAACCATCCGTTGAACCATTGACAGGGCAGAACAAGTGGAGGAAATCAGGCCCCGGCAAATACTTTCCCGTCGAGCTCCCAGGAACCGCCAGTAAAGATGTTGCCGTGGACACTGGGCCTGCCATGGGGCAATAGACTCCGGCAGGGCGTCAAGCCCTAGCCGTAGAGACAGCCGCTCCCATGGCAGAGGAAACGGCCTTTAGCCCTTGTCGTCGAGCCTCAGGCTCCGGCATGGGCACAGCATACCGTCTGATTCCTCCAAACAAGGGAACTTCCTGAGGAGTGGGAAGAGGCGGAGAAAGTAGACCGTCGATCTGCCATGTATCAGTTCGTCGACGATGTTTTGTATAGAAAAGGCCGAACGGTGTGAAATTGAAGTGCATTCCCCGGGAGGAAGGACTGGAGCTGTTGGCAGAGATCCACGGAGGCATATGTGGCTCCCACATAGGGTCAAGGGCCCTTGTCGGCAAGGCATTCCGACAAGGTTTCTTCTGGCCCACTGCACTCCAGGATGCAACGGCCTTAGTAACCAAGTGTGAAGCGTGCCAGTTCCATTCAAAGAAGCATCGTCAACCAGCTCAAGCCCTCCAGACAATCCATCTTTCCTGGCCATTCTCGGTCTGGGGGCTCGACATACTGGGCCCCTTTCCCCGTGCTATAGGGGGCTTTGAGTACTTGTATGTCGCAATCGACAAGTTCACAAAGTGGCCGGAGGTGGAAGCAGTGAGAAAGGTGACAGCATAGTCGGCCGTCAAATTCTTCAAAGGACTAGTCTGCCATTTTGGTGTGCCAAATAGAGTCATCACCGACAATGCCACGCAGTTCACGAGCCACACCTTCATGCAGTACATCCAGGACCTCGGCAGCAAGGCATGTTTTGCTTCTGTTGCACACCCACGAAGCAACGTCCAGGCTGAGAGGGCGAATGCTGAAGTATTGCGAGGCCTCCGGACAAGAACTTTTGACATGCTACACAAGTGCGGACGACGCTGGATTGATGAATTGCTAGCGGTTCTTTGGTCAATCTGAACGACACCATATCGAGCCACCGGCCAGACCCCTTTCTCCCTTATTTACGGGGCAGAAGCAGTTCTCCCCACAGAACTCACACATGGGTCACCTCGAGTGCTCCCTTATGATGAGCTTGAGTAAGAGCAGTTGCGGCAAGATGACACAACACTCCTTGAGGAAGATCGTCTTCAGGCGGCTATGCGAGCGGCACGCTACTAGCAAGCCTTGCGCCGCTACCATAGCCGCAAGGTTCGTGCCCGGAGCTTTGAGGAAGGCGACCTTGTTCTTCAGCATGTTCAGTCGGCCAAGAATTCCAACAAGTTGACGCCAAAGTGGGAAGGCCCTTATCGGGTAATATGAGTCACCAGGCCCGGCGCAGTCCACCTGGAGACAGAAGATGGTATTCTAGTGAGAAACTCCTGAAACATCGAACATCTTCGTAATTTTACCCATAAGGCGCGGTTGTTGGGCTCCCCGGAAAACCACCTTTTGTGCAAGCCTTGCCGGCAAGGCATGTAACCCTTTGTACAAAGCCAGGCGCAGACCCTGAGCATAAATAAACGAAGCGTTGGCGCCCTAAGTTTTAGCATGCATGATAGGTTGAGTATCTCTCTGTGTTAGGGTTGATAGTGCTTGGCGGTGACTAACCCTTAGCATAGAGGTTGAGTATGCATCTCTCTGTTCCATCCCGTCCTTTTTGGTTCGCAGGGTGCGTGGACATTTTTGCTAAGCTATTTTGGAAGAAAGAGAATAGGCTGATGCCCCGACCCCGACAAGCCAGCGTTATCACCAAGATCAATCTATGGAGTAATCTATGTTGGGATTGTAGCAGAAATTTAAAATTTTCTACGCATCACCAAGATCAATCTATGGAGTAATCTAGCAACGAGAGAGAAGAGAGTGCATCTACATATCCTTGTAGATCGCTAAGCGGAAGCGTTCAAGACAACGGGGTTGATGGAGTCGTACTCATCGTGATCCAAATCACCGATGATCCTAGCGCCGAACGGACGGCACCTCCGCGTTCAACACACGTACGGAGCGGAGACGTCTCCTTCTTGATCCAGCAAGGGGGGGAGAATTTGATGGATATCCAGCAGCACGACGGCGTGGTCGTGGAAGTAGCGGGATCCTGGCAGGGCTTCGCCAAGCGCAAGCGGGGAGAAAGAGGTGTCACGGGAGGGAGGAAGGCGCCAGGGCTTAGGTTGCTGCTACCCTCCCTCCCCTCCACTATATATAGGGGCCCTAGGGGGGCACCGGCCCCTAGAGATCCCATCTAATGGGAGGGGCGGCGGCCTAGGGGGTGGCTTGGCCCCCAAGCTAGGTGGAGGCACCCCCATCCCTTTAGGTTTCCAACCCTAGGTGCAAGGGAGGCCCAAGGGGGGCGCACCAGCCCACCAGAGGCTGGTTCCCATGTCACTTCAGCCCATGGGGACCTTCGGGACAGGTGGCCCCACCCGGTGGACCCCCGGGACCCTTCCGGTGGTCTCGGTACAATACCGGTGACCCCGAAACTCTCCCGGTGGCCGAAACTGGACTTCATATGTATATATATATATAGCCCATCTATTCTGATAATATTATCAGAATAACTATTATGATAACACTTCCGCACTGCATGCTCAACGCGAGGGCACTGAACTTTCTTTAGCTAGAGCACTGCATTATAGAGACTAGTGAACTTCGTGTCGTAAAAAATTGTACGCAGTGTTTTCTTGGTACTGTTTTTGCTCTAGTTTTTCAACCATTTATCGGAACAAGGCGTATGATATACTGTTGGAAAGCTATGGATTATACGCAACTTCGCCATGTTGAACACTTTTCGAGATTCCTCTCGGTTTAAGAGCAGTTTCAAAAATGGTGCAGCGGATGATGAGTGGCAGCGATCGTATTTTCATGATTTTTTCAAAACCGCTGATCGGAATAAAGCAAATGATACGCCGTTGGAAAGATATCGACGAGGCGCATCTTTTTCATAAATATTATTTTCTCTAATTCGTTACGGTTTAAGAGCAGTTTCAAATTTACTAAATCGCGGAATTCTGTTTTTTTTTTAAATTTTTTCAATTTTTCGGTACTGTTTTTGCTCTAGTTTTTGAACAGTTTGTCAAAACGAGGCGTGTAATACGTCATTGGAAAGATATGGACAAGACACAACTTTCATATGTAGAAATGGTTTTGAGATTCCTTACAGTTTTAAGTTAATTTTGAAAATCGTGCGGCGGACGACGAGAGGCAGCGGCCGTTTTTCGCAAAATTTTTACAAACCAGTTGTTGAAATGATTCAGATGATATGCCGTTGGAAACATATCACCGAGGCACAACTTTTTCATGTAGAATACTCTCTCTAATTCCTTATGGTTTAAGAGCAGTTTTAAAAATACGAAAACGCGGACACTCTGTTTTTCGCGACACTAATATTTTCGCGAGACGAGTGAACTGCATCGGACAGAAAAACACACTGCTTTGGACAGGAAACCGCACCCCATCAGATGGGAAAGTGAACTTCTTGATTTCTTCTATTTACACGTAAATTTTCTCATGCAAGGAAGTGGACGGGACTTCACATCGGGCGTAAGTGAACCCCAAAAATATGGAGAAGTGAACCGCATTACTTTATTTGTCGTTTCGGTAACATTTTTTCTTTGCAATTACAAGATGAACAACATCAAATACCCGACCGCACTACTTCAGTTGGAAAACCGCACTGCATCAAATGCTCACTTAGAAGATGAACAACATCAGACACATGACCACGCTGCTTCAGTTAGAAAACCGCACAGCATCAAATGGTCAAGTGAACGGCATTACTTTTTTGTCGTTTCTCTACAATTTTTCATTTAACACATGTTTGCACTTTGTTTCCTTCTTTCTTTTTTCTGTTTGGAGTTTTGGGTTTCCACATTGGCGAGGTGTACACGTGCAAAGAAGTGAACCGCATGGTCGAGGGAAATGAGACGCAACACAATTCGAAATGAACTTCTTTGGTAAACAATTTTCAAACGTGTCCATATAAATTTTATACATAAAATCATCAAACACGGAAAACACCATTTTTGCACTGCATGTCCACATGGTCGAAACCGCATGCTCATGCCTGAACATCACCATGTTTCGCTGCAATCAAATGAGTCCCTATAATCTTTATACAAAAAAAATCCACACCACACTGCAAGCATCGGACTAAGTATAAAGTGGTGAGGATGACGGGGGAGGACGAGTATAATTTCACGACACTACACTGCAAGCAAAAAATCAGTGGACCGCGCCAGAACATCATCTGCACTGGAACTGCATGGCAGATGCTCATCCAAAATCTGCAACAAAAAAGAACTTTTCTCAAACATGATGCTGGCGTTGTGGACTGCTTTTGTGAGCTGTCAAACTACATCAGGAGCACCGCACTGATCGCCAGGAGCACAATACACTTTTTTTCTCTTTTTTGATGTTTTTCCTCTCCTGCAAAAAGTTGGCAAACTGAACTGAAGAACATGAATAGTAAACTATTGTGGGTTTGATTTTCCCTATCAAAAATCAAAAAAGTGAACTATAGCAGCAACAAAAATGGAGTGAGGTTTGGGCCTTTTCTCAGATAACATACTGCACTGCATTGGGGCTTGTCGTGGACCGCACATCGCCTCCCCGATGGGCTGCATCCCGCACTGGACGATGAAGAATTTTTTGCTGGTCGGAGTCTTTTTGCTGGTGAAGAGCAGCTCGTGGTGGTCGAACCAGGCAAACCACACTGCAGATGGGCAAACAAACTGCATGCCCGCTCTCTCCGAGTTGCAAGCCGCACACACCGCACCACACCACCAATCGAACTGCATCGGGAGCCTCTACCGCCTTCAAGGCAGCTCACATGGGGGAGGGGATGCAGGAGAGCTCGTCGGAGGGGAGGGGAGGCAGGGGAACTTGTTGGAGGGGATCCAGTAGAGGAAGACCATCAGCGACCCGAGCTCCCTGCATCGTGTGATGGCGATGCCATCCAGCAGCGACCAGGCTGGAGCGGATCCCGGAGGCGACGGCGCGCGGGAAGGCGGCGGCGCGAGGGTAGGAGGCGGCGGCGCTGGGGAGTGGCCGGTGCGGCGGCAGGGGTGGCCGGGAGGAGAAGGTGGAAGCAGCAGAAGGGGAATCACGGTGGGGATCTGGGGGTGGCTGTGGTTTTCTTTGGAAGGGGAGGATTTGGATGGGATCTGGCCATGCTGGAGAGTGGGAGGGGCGTGGCGGCGCGGTTGGTAGTTGGTCGGGGTGGCGGCGCGACCATGGATCTGGGACGGGAGGTGGTTGTGCGGTGGGGAAGGATATGGGGCAGCAAGGAGCCGGGGTGGCGTAGCGGCCGGGGAAGGTGGGGAAGGTGGCACGGCGGCTTGGTGGATGCACTACGCCGGAGAAGGTGGGGAGGGTGTGGCGGCAGCTCGGGTGGGGCATCACGCCGGAGAAGGTGGGAGGGTGGGTCGGGGGCTCGGGTGTGCTGGGTGCACGCCGGAAGAAGGTGGGGAGGGTAGGGCGGCTCGTGGGTGGAGGGTGAGGAGGTTGGGCACAAGCGTGGGGAGGAAGTGGGGTAGTGGTGGTGTTATCAGAATAACAGATTTTGTTAGCAGAATAAGGGTCTTAAGGGTGTTATTAGAATAGACCCACCATATATATATATATATATATATATATATATATATATCTTTACCTCCGGACCATTCCGGAACTCCCCGTGACGTCCGGGATCTCATTCGGGACTCCGAACAACTTTCGGTTAACCTCATACTAATATCTCTACAACTCTAGCGTCACCGAACCTGAAGTGTGTAGACCCTACGGTTCGGGAAACACGTAGACATGACAGAGAAAACTCTCACGCCAATAACCAACAGCGGGATCTGGATACCCATGTTGGCTCCCACATGCTCCACGATGATCTCATCGGATGAACCATGATGTCGAGGATTCAATCAATCCCGTATACAATTCCCTTTGTCTACCGTTATAGTACTTGCCCGAGATTCAATCGTCGATATCCCGATACCTTGTTCAATCTTGTTACTGGCAAGTCTCTTTACTCGTTCTGTAACACATCATCCCATGATCAACTCCTTGGTCACATTGTGCACATTATGATGATGTCCTACCGAGTGAGCCCAGAGCTACCTCTCCGTTTACACGGAGTGACAAATCCCAGTCTCGATTCGTGCCAACCCAACAGACACTTTCGGAGATACCTGTAGTGCACCTTTATAGCCACCTAGTTACGTTGTGGCGTTTGGTGCACCCAAAGCATCCCTACGGTATCCGGGAGTTGCACAATCTCATGGTCTAAGGAAATGATACTTGACATTAGAAAAGCTTTAGCAAACGAACTACACGATCTTGTGCTACGCTTAAGATTGGGGCTTGTCCATCACATCATTCTCCTAATGATGTGATTCCGTTATCAATGACACCCAATGTCCATGGTTAGGAAACCATGACCATCCATTGATCAACGAGCTAGTCAACTAGAGGCTTACTAGGGACATGTTGTGGTCTATGTATTCACACATGTATTACGGTTTCCGGTTAATACAATTATAGCATGAACAATAGACAATTATCATGAACAAGGAAATACAATAGTAACCATTTTATTATTGCCTCTAGGGCATATTTCCAACAGTCTCCCACTTGCACTAGAGTCAATAATCTAGTTCACATCACTATGTGATTGCAATGAATCAAACACCCATGGGGTTTGTTCATATCTTGCTTGTGAGAAAGGTTTATTAGTCAATGAGTCTGAACCTTTCAGATCCATGTGTTCTTTACAAATCTCTATGTCATATTGTAGATGCAGCTACCACGTGCTACTTGGAGCTATTCCAAATAACTGTTCTACTATACGAATCCGGTTTACTACTCAGAGTCATCCGGATTAGTGTCAAAGTTTGCATCGACGTAACCCTTTACGACGAACTCTTTTACCACCTCCATAATCGAGAAAATTCCTTAGTCCACTAGTTACTGAGGATAAGTTTGACCGCTGTCATGTGATCCATTCCTGGATCACTCTTGTACCCCTTGACTAACTCATGGCAAGGCACACTTCAGGTGCGGTACACAGCATAGCATACTGTAGAGCCTACGTCTAAAGCATAGGGGACGACCTTCGTCCTTTCTCTCTCTTCTGCCGTGGTCAGGTCTTGAGTCTTACTCAATGCTCATACCTTGTAACACAGCCAAGAACTTTGCTGATCTATTTTGAACTCCTTCAAAATCTTGTCACGGTATGTATTCATTTGAAAGTACTATTAAGTGTTTTTGATCTATCCTTATAGATCTTGATGCTCAATGTTCAAGTAGCTTAATCCAGATTTTCCATTGAAAAACACTTTTCAAATAACCTTGCATGCTTTCCAGAAATTCTACATCATTTCTGAGCAACAATATGTTAACAACATATACTCATCAAAAATTCTATAGTGCTCCCACTCACTTCTTTGGAAATACAAGTTTCTCATAAACTTTGTGTAAACCCAAAATCTTTGATCATCTTATCAAAGCGTACATTCCAATTCCGAGATGCTTACTCCAGTCCTTAGAAGGATTGTTGAAGCTTTGCATACTTGTTAGCATCTTTCAGGATTGACAAAACCTTCTGGTTCTATCACATACAACCTTTCCTCAAGAAAAACGTCGAGGAAACAATGTTTTGACATCCTATCTGCAAGATTTCATAAATAATGCAGTAACTGCTAACATAATTCCAACAGACTCTTAGCATCGCAACGAGTGAGAAAATCTCATCGTAGTCAACTCCTTGAACTTGTCGGGAAACATCTTAACGACGAGTCGAGCTTTCTTAATGGTGACACTTACCATCATTGTCCGTCTTCCTTTTAAAATCCATTTGCACCCAACAGCCTTATGACCATCAAGTAGTTCTTTCAAAGTCTATACTTTCTTTTATACATGGATCCTCTCTCAGATTTTATGGCCTCGAGCCATTCTTCGGAATCTGGGCCCACCAGCACTTCTCCATAGCTCATAGGTTCATTGTTGTCTAGCAACATGACTTCCAAGACAGGATTACGTACCACTCTGAAGTAGTATGCATCCTTGTCGACCTATGAGGTTTGGTAGTGACTTGATCCGAAGTTTCATGATCACTATCATAAGCTTCCACTTCAATTGGTGCAGGTGCCACAGGAACAACTTCTTGTGCCCTGCTACACACTAGTTGAAGTGACGGTTTAATAACCTCATCAAGTCTCCACCATCCTCCCACTCAATTCTTTTGAGAGAATCTTTTCCTCGAGAAAGGACCCGTTTCTAGAAACAATCACTTTTGCTTCCGGATCTAAAATAGGAGGTACACCCAACTATTTTTGGGTATTCTATGAAGATGCATTTATCCGCTTTGGGTTCGAGCTTATCAGCTTGAAACTTTTTCACATAAGCATCATAGCCCCAAACTTTTAAGAAACGACAGCTTAGGTTTCTCTAAACCATAGTTCATACGGTGTCATCTCAACGGAATTGTGTGGTGCCCTATTTAAAGTGAGTGCGGTTGTCTCTAATGCCTAACCCATAAACAATAGTGGTAATTCGATAAGAGACATCATGGTATGCACCATATCCAATAGGGTGCAGTTGTGATGTTCGGACACACCATCACACTATGGTGGTCCACGCGGTATTAGTTATGAAACAATTTCCACAATGTCTTAATTGTGTGCCAAACTCGTAACTCAGATATTCATCTCTATGATCATATCATAGACATTCTATCATCTTGTCACGGCGATCTTCAACTTCACTCTGAAATTACTTAAACCTTTTAATAATTCATACTTGTGTTTCATCAAGTAAATATACTCAGCATCTACTCAAATCATCTGTGAAGTAAGAACATAATGATATCCACTGTGTGCCTCAGCACTCATTGGACTGCACACATCAAAATGTATTACTTCCAACAAGTTGATTTCTTGTTCCATCTTACTGAAAACGAGGCCTTTCAGTCATCTTGCCCATGTGGTATGATTTGCATGTCTCAAGTGATTCAAAATCAAGTGAGTCCAAACGATCCATCTGCATGGAGTTTCTTCATGCATATCTACCAATAGACATGGTTCGCATGTCTCAATCTTTTCAAAAATGAGTGAGTCCAAAGATCCATCAACATGGAGCTTCTTCATGCGTTTTATACCAACATGACTCAAATGGCAGTGCCACAAGTACGTGGTACTATCATTATTATCTTATATCTTTTGGCATGAACATGTGTATCATTACGATCGAGATTCAACAAACCATTCATTTTAGGTGCAAGACCATTGAAGGTATTATTCAAATAAACAGAGTAACCATTATTCCCCTTAAACGAATAACCGTGTGGCGATAAACATAATCCAATCATGTCTATGCTTAACGCAAACACCAAATAATAATTATTTCGGTTTAACACCAATCCCGATGGTAGAGGGAGCGTGCGATGTTTGAACACTTCCAACACATATCGTCATCTCACCTTTAGCTAGTCTCCGCAGCCTTTTATTTCGAGTTACTAACGCTTAGCAACCAAACCAGTATTTATTACCCTGGTGCTACTAGGAGTACTAGTAAAGTACACAATAATATGACGTATATCCAAAATACTTCTGTCAACCTTGCCAGCCTTCTCATCTACCAAGTATCTAGGGTAGTTCTGCTTCAGTGACCGTTCCCCTCATTATAGAAGCACTTAGTCTCGGGTTTGTTTCAACCTTGGGTTTCTTCACTAGAGCAGCAACTGATTTGCTGTCTCATGAAGTATCCCTTCTTTCCCTTGCCCTTCTTGAAACTAGTGGTTTAACCATCAACAATTGATGCTCCTACTTGATTTCTACTTTCGCGGTGTCAAGCATCGCGAGTTGCTCAAGGATCATCATGTCTATCCCTGATATGTTATAGTTCATCACGAAGCTCCAATAGCTTGGTGGCAGTTACTATGGAGAACCATCACTATCTCATCTGGAAGATTAACTCCCACTTGATTCAAGCGATTGCAGTACTCGGACAATCTGAGCACATGCTCAACGATTGAGTTTTTCTCCCTTAGTTTGCAGGCTTAAGAAACTTGTCAGAGGGGTCATACCTCTTGATGTGGGAACTAGTCTGAAATTCCAATTTCAATCTTTGGAACATCTCATGTGTTCTGCGACGTTTCAAAAACGTCTTTGGTGACACAATTCTAAACCATTAGTATTACGTACTGAACTATCACGTAGTCATCAAAACGTGTATGTCAGATGTTTCCCAACATCTACAGATGATGCTCGAGGTTCAACACACTGAGCGGTGCATTAAGGACATAACCCGTCTGTGCAACAATGAGGACAATCCTCAGTTCACGGACCCAGTCTGCATAATTGCTACTGTCAACTCTCAACTAAATTTTCTCTAGGAACATATCTAAAACAGTAGAACCAAAGCGTGAGCTACGACATAATTTGCAAAGACCTTTTGACTATGTTCATGATAATTAAGTTCATCTAATCAAATTATTCAATGAACTCCCACTTAGATAGACATCCCTCTAGTCATCTAAGTGATACATGATCCGAGTCAACTAGGCCATGTCCGATCATCACGTGAGACGGACTAGTCATCATCGGTGAACATCTTCATGTTGATCGTATCCACTATACGACTCATGTTCGACCTTTCGGTCTTCCGTGTTCCGAGGCCATGTCTGTACATGCTAGGCTCGTCAAGTTAACCTAAGTGTATTGCGTGTGTAAATCTGGCTTACACCCGTTGTATGCGAATGTTAGAACCTATCACACCCGATCATCACGTGGTGCTTCGGAACAACGGACCTTAGCAACGGTGCACAGTTAGGGGGGACACTTTCTTGAAATTATTACGAGGGATCATCTTATTTATGCTACTGACGTTCTAAGCAAATAAGATGTAAACATGACAAACATCACATGCAAATCATAAAGTGACATGATATGGCCAATATCATCTTGCGCCTTTGATCTCCATCTTCGAGGTGCGGCATGGACACCATCTTCACCGGCATGACACCATGATCTCCATCATCATGATCTCCATCATCGTGTCTTCATGAAGTTTCCTCGCCAACTATTACTTCTACTACTATGGCCAACGGTTAGCAATAAAGTAAAGTAATTACATGGCATTTTCATTGACACGCAGGTCATAAATAAATTAAGACAACTCCTATGGCTCCTGCCGGTTGTCATACTCATCGACATGCAAGTCGTGATTCCTATTACAAGAACATGATCAATCTCATACATCACATATATCATTCATCACATCCTTTTGGCCATATCACATCACATAGCATACCCTGCAAAAACAAGTTAGACGTCCTCTAATTGTTGTTGCATGTTTTAGGTGGCTGCTATGGGTTTCTAGCAAGAACGTTTCTTACCTACGCAAAACCACAACGGTGATATGCCAATTGACATTTACCATTCATAAGGACCCTTTTCATCGAATCCGATCTGACTAAAGTGGGAGAGACAGACACCCGCCAGCCACCTTATGCATCAAGTGCATGTCAGCCGGTGGAACCTGTCTCACGTAAGTGTACGTGTAAGGTCGGTCCGGGCCGCTTCATCCCACAATGCCGCCGAATCAAGATAAGACTAGTAACGGCAAGCAAATTGAACAAATCATCGCCCACAACTACTTTGTGTTCTACTCGTGCATAGAATCTACGCATAGACCTAGCTCATGATGCCACTGTTGGGGATCGTAGCAGAAATTTAAAATTTTCTACGCATCACCAAGATCAATCTATGGAGTAATCTAGCAACGAGAGAGAAGAGAGTGCATCTATATACCCTTCTAGATCGCTAAGTGGAAGCGTTCAAGAGAACAGGGTTGATGGAGTCGTACTTGTCGTGATCCAAATCATTGATGATCCTAGCGCCGAACGGACGGCACCTCCGCGTTCAACACACGTACGGAGTGGAGACGTCTCCTCCTTCTTGATCCAGCAAGGGGGAGGAGAAGTTGATGGAGATCCAGCAGCACGACGGCGTGGTGGTGGAAGTGGCGGGATCCCGGCAGGGCTTCGCCAAGCGCAAGCGGGGAGGAAGAGGTGTCATGGGAGGGAGGGAGGTGTCAGGGCTTAGGTTGCTGCTACCCTTCCTCCCCTCCACTATATATAGGGGCCCTAGGGGGGCACCGGCCCCTAGAGATCCCATCTAATTGGAGGGGCGGCGGCCTAGGGGGTGGCTGGCCCCCAAGCCAGGTGGAGGCGCCCCCACCCCTTTAGGGTTTCCAACCCTAGGCGCAAGGGAGGCCCAAGTGTTGGGGAACGTGGTAATTTCAAAAATTTCCTACGCACATGCAAGATCATGGTGATGCATAGCAACGAGAGGAGAGAGTGTTGTCCATGTACCCTCGTAGACCAAAAGCGGAAGCGTTAGCACAACGCGGTTGATGTAGTCGTACGTCTCCACGATCCGACCGATCAAGTACCGAACGCACGGCACCTCTGAGTTCTGCACACGTTCAACTCGATGACGTCCCTCGAACTCCGATCCAGCCGAGCTTTGAGGGAGAGTTCCGTCAGCACGACGGCGTGGTGACGATGATGATGTTCTACCGACGCAGGGCTTCGCCTAAGCACCGCTACGATATGACCGAGGTGGATTATGGTGGAGGGGGCACCGCACACGGCTAAGAGATCCAAGGGATCAATTGTTGTGTCTCCGGGGTGCCCCTTGCCCCCGTATATAAAGGAGTGGAGGAGGGGGAGGGCCGGCCCTCTCTATGGCGTGCCCTAGGGGAGTCCTACTCCCACCGGGAGTAGGATTCCCCCTTTCCTAGTAGAACTAGGAGCCCTTCCAAGTAGTAGGAGTAGGAGGGAAGGAAAGGGAAGGGAAGGGAAAAGGAGAAGGAAGGAAGGGGGCGCCCCCTCCCTACTCCAATTCGGACCAGCCCATGGGGAGGGGTGCGGCCAGCCTTTGAGGCCTTTCTCTCCTTTCCCGTATGGCCCATTAAGGCCCAATACGAATTCCCGTAACTCCCCGGTACTCCTGAAAATACCCGAATCACTCGGAACCTTTCCGATGTCCAAATATAGTCGTCCAATATATCGATCTTTACGTCTCGACCATTTCGAGACTCCTCTTCATGTCCCCGATCTCATCCGGGACTCCGAACTCCTTCGGTACATCAAAACACATAAACTCATAATAAAACCGTCATCGAACTTTAAGCATGCAGACCCTACGGGTTCGAGAACTATGTAGACATGACCGAGACACGTCTCCGGTCAATAACCAATAGCGGAACCTGGATGCTCATATTGGCTCCTACATATTCTACGAAGATCTTTATCGGTCAAATCGCATAACAACATACGTTGTTCCCTTTGTCATCGGTATGTTACTTGCCCGAGATTCGATCGTCGGTATCTCAATACCTAGTTCAATCTCGTTACCGGCAAGTCTCTTTACTTGTTCTGTAATACATCATCCCGCAACTAACTCATTAGTTGCAATGCTTGCAAGGCTTATAGTGATGTGCGTTACCGAGTGGGCCCAGAGATACCTCTCCGATAATCGGAGTGACAAATCCTAATCTCAAAATACGCCAACCCAACAAGTACCTTCGGAGACACCTGTAGAGCACCTTTATAATCACCCAGTTACGTTGTATCGTTTGGTAGCACACAAAGTGTTCCTCTGGTAAACGGGAGTTGCATAATCTCATAGTCATAGGAACATGTATAAGTCATGAAGAAAGCAATAGCAACAAACTAAACGATCAAGTGCTATGCTAACGGAATGGGTCAAGTCAATCACATCATTCTCTAATGATGTGACCCCGTTAATCAAATGACAACTCATGTCTATGGCTAGGAAACTTAACCATCTTTGATTCAACGAGCTAGTCAAGTAGAGGCATACTAGTGACATACTGTTTGTCTATGTATTCACACATGTATTATGTTTCCGGTTAATACAATTCTAGCATAAATAATAAACATTTATCATGAAATAAGGAAATAAATAATAACTTTATTATTGCCTCTAGGGCATATTTCCTTCACCAAGGGGGGCGCACTAGCCCACCAGGGGCTGGTTCCCACGTCACTTCAGCCCATGGGGCCCTCCGGGATAGGTGGCCCCACCCGGTGGACCCCCGGGACCCTTCCGGTGGTCCTGGTACAATACCGGTGACCCCGAAACTCTCCCGATGGCCGAAACTAGACTTCCGGGCCATTCCAGAACTCCTCGTGATGTTCGGGATCTCATCCGAGACTCTGAACAACTTTAGGTTAACCGCATATTAATATCTCTACAACTCTAGCGTCACCGAACCTTAAGTGTGTAGACCCGACGGGTTCGGGAGACACGTAGACATGACAGACACAACTTTCAGGCCAATAACCAACAGCGGGATCTGGATACCCATGTTGGCTCCCACATGCTCCACGATGATCTCATCGGATGAACCATGATGTCGAGGATTCAATCAATCCCGTATAAAATTCCCTTTGTCTACCGGTATAGTACTTGCCCGAGATTCGATCGTCGGTATCCCAATACCTTGTTCAATCTCGTTACCGGCAAGTCTCTTTACTCGTTCCATAACACATCATCCCGTGATCAACTCCTTGGTCACATTGTGCACATTATGATGATGTCCTACCAAGTGGGCCCAGAGATACCTCTTTGTTTACATGGAGTGACAAATCCCAGTCTCGATTCGTGCCAACCCAACAGACACTTTCGGAGATACTCGTAGTGCACCTTTATAGCCACCCAGTTATGTTGTGGCGTTTGGTGCACCCAAAGCATCCCTATGGTATCCGGGAGTTGCACAATCCCATGGTATAAGGAAATGATACTTGACATTAGAAAAGGTTTAGCAAACGAACTACATGATCTTGTGCTACGCTTAAGATTGGGTCTTGTCCATCACATCATTCTGCTAATGATGTGATTCCGTTATCAATGACATCCAATGTCCATGGTCAGGAAACCATGACCATCCATTGATCAACGAGCTACTCAACTAGAGGCTTACTAGGGACATGTTGTGGTCTATGTATTCACACATGTATTACGGTTTCCGGTTAATACAATTATAGCATGAACAATAGACAATTATCATGAACAAGGAAATACAATAATAACCATTTTATTATTGCCTCTAGGGCATATTTCCAACAAGTTTTACCCATAAGGCGTGGTTGCTGGGCTCCCCGGCAAACCACCTTTTGTGCAAGCCTTGCCGGCAAGGCATGTAAGCCTTTGTACAAAGCCAGGCGCAGACCCTGAGCATAAATAAATGAAGCGCTGGCGCCCTAAGTTTTAGCATGCATGATAGGTTGAGTCTCTCTCTGTGTTAGGGTTGATAGTGATTGGCGGCGACTAACCCTTAGCATAGAGGTCGAGTATGCATCTCTCTGTTCCTTCCCGTCCTTTTTGGTTCGCAGGGTGCGTGGACATTTTTGCTAAGCTATTTTGGAAGAAAGAGAATAGGCCGATGCCCCGACCCCGACAAGCCAAGGTTGCCGGGGGCTGCAGGTCTAAGGATCCGAACACGGCAAGCCAAGGTTGTCGGGGGTTGCGACATCAGATAATTTTTTTTCCCCACTCTGTGCCTCCGTGTGAAGCTTGAACGTACGAGACTTCGCTCGCTCTCATACCATCTTGCTCCCTTTGTCCCATGTCCGAAAACCCTACTTTGGGCCAGAACTTGGTTGTAGTGCGATGGGAAGGGGACGAGCGAAGGGCCTAATCCTACTCGGCCCCTACCTCCGCCAAGGGCGTGAGTGTAGCCGAGCTATAAAGCAGAAAGACGGCAAGGCCTGTTGCCGGGGTACAGTGTTTATCTTAAGATAACGAGGACTCGTTCCTTGGTGTGGCCCTCGCCCATGCGCAAACAAAACCCGGCAAACACCCTTCTCCTCATTAATACGTTGCTTACAAGTACAATTCATATGGAATGCATACATGAGCAAGGGGGTTACGAGATTTAAATCTTACAAAGGCCCGTAGGCTTAAAAACTAAAAAGATAAGAAGCCCGTAATCCCTTTCTTGTCCCTCTCCTCAGGAAACGGAACACGACGGCGGAAGGGAAAAAGGAGTGCCTAGGTGAGGTTCGAGCATCAGAAGATGCCAAGAGAACATATCGGCGATCGTCCAAAAGGAGGCCGGTGATGACGGTGCCGGAGGAAGAGCCGAAAGATGAGGCAGCGGCCCGGCAATACGCGACGAAGGCGTCGAGGCCATCGTACTCTGACTTGACGGCCCGCCACCCGCCTTCTTCGTCTTCCCTGTCCCTCCAACGCCAGCCGCCCAAGGCGACGACCCCGAGAAGTTCAACGAGCTGACGATGTAGATGATGGTGCTGCCGGCGTCGCCCAGGAACGGTGTGCCCGACGCCTAGTCAGACCCGTCATCCTCCCGCCCACTACCCTCATCGTCGATGTCGCTGTCCTCCTCATCACTCTCGCCCGAAGAGGAGCTTTCGCCATCAGGCGAGCTCTCCGCACAGCACCCTAGCCTGTGTCCTGAGCGCCCGAAGACCTTGACGGAGTGCAAATCACTCTCCGCTAGCTTGAAGCAAAGGATGTGCCCATCCATCAAGCAATGGGCGCGTGCGAAGGTTTTCCAGCCTCGGCGAAGGAGCATCACTTGAGGGGCGGGGAACCCTGTGTTCACCCACATGTCGCCATGGCAACACCCTTTCATGTGAAGCCTCAGCCGCGGTGGCCGGTCGATCTCCAGCACCCTCGCGAACGCCCGGGGAAGATGGAGGCGGTGGAGCAGCGGCCCATGCAGCTGCAGGATCAACTCGAGCGCCGAGTCCCCATGTGGCCACTCGGCGAAGCAGGAGGAGTTGGCGGGGGAGATGGCGACGGAGATGGAGACGACGCAGGCATCCTCCTTCCACGCCCACCTCTGCCTCGACCGCCTTGCCGACCGCAGCCCCGTCCAACGGCCCTGCCTCGAGCATGGTCGTCACCCTGGGCATCTAGCTCTTCCTTTACCACCACAGCTCTCTGGCGGGAGGAGGACCTGGTCGCCTTCGTAGAAGAACGGCCACGGCCACGCCCCCTCGCCATGACCGTAGGTGGGGATGGAGACAAAGGGGAGACGCAGGGAGATGCTCTTCCTCCTACCCCTGAGTTCCCTTTTTATAGCTGGGGAGGGGAGGCCGAAAGACTAGCTCTACTCCCCTGAAGAGCCCGCTCGAATCCGGCTCATTAAAGTGGCAGCAAGCGAGGCCATCAACTGCCCTCCCCGCCCAATCGAAGGCACATGAGTATCGGCCCCCGCACGCCTTCCCATATTCCATGTGTCTGTCACCTACCCCGCGTCGTGCATGCGGCATACGTGGCGTAAGGATCGGGTGTAGTGGGAAACGTGGAATGATGGTTCCAAGGCGGAGAGAGTAAATGGGCAGCGGCTCTGGCGTTTCGAGAGAACACACAAGCCGCCTCTTTATTGTTCACCACGGATGATGCAAGCATGCTACGGTCATTTCGCGCACGACCCCCACGTCACGCATTCAACACGGGGCATGGGGAAGCGCGACTGGCGAGGGAATTACCGCAGTAAAAACTCCGCCCCGCATGCCCGCGCACCGTTCTAGGCCTGGCCCAACAACGCGTTGCGCTTATGTGTGGCCCAGGCCCGGGGGCTCCTGTCGGTGTACAAAAGTAGGGGCTCTCCTTTTTACCCCTCTACTTGTGCACGGGCAGTCAGAGCCGCACCTGCGGCCACACTTAGTGGGGCAAAGGGAGGAAACAGAAGCACAAGAATACCAAAGCAGCGCTCCAGCCAGGGGCGCAGAAGACAGAGCAGCAAAAGGGGCTTTTTCCCGGCAAGATCCTTCCCGGGGCGGCCTACGCAGCCCCGGCAAGAGCCTTGTCGGGGCAGCTCACCCAATGCCAACATCGCAGCCACCCTTGGGCCTAAGAGTACCGACACCATCGAGAGCATTGGAACCAAGGCTCGGGAAGCACCTACATAGTTGGCATGCATATCTTTGTGAAGACAAAGAAACCACAAGACTATACGATGACCAGAGAACAAGATAATCGCAAGCCCCCTTGCCGAGGATGCCCCCGAGGCCCCGACAAGGCTCCTTGCCAAAAACACTCGCAAGTCCCCGACAAGACCCTAGCCGAGGGTGCTCACGAGACCCTGGCAAGACCCTTGCCGGGAATATACGCAGGACTGCGACAAGACCTTTCCGCCCCATCGCCGCCCCAGCTCAGCAGCCAACCCACCAACTGAGGCTAGTACCCACGTGGCAGTACATGGATGCTAATCCAACTAGCCAAACACCAACGTGGCGGCATGCAGATCTTCATGAAGACCTTACCACCACGCCGACTCAACAGCCTATCAGCCTACATGGCGTTGCATGCCTCGTTGGCCTGGACGCGTGTCGAGGTAAGGTGGAGCGGCGACAGACGGGGCGGGCCTCGTTACCGCCCCCGATAAAGTAGCGGGACACCTAAGGAGCACATTTAATGCGCCTTGTCCCATAATGACAGGCGATAAGCTCGTACACTGTATACCTTTCCACCTCCTGTGAGCCACTGTGGCAACCCCTTTTGACTATAAAAGGAGGCCCAAGGCGTACTTGAGAAGGATTCGGATCTTTTGGACTACGCACGCACCATAGCTAGTTCGAAAGCTCAAGAGCACTCAAATATACAACAAAGCGGGACTAGGGTATTACGCATCCTTGCGGCCCGAACCTGGGTAAACGATCTTTGTGCTAGCTACTAGACCCGCTCTTTGCACAACCCCGCGGCCGCCAATCTTAGAAGGGTTCCCAATGATTCCATAGGTGTCGTTTCCACCGACAATGTACAATGAGGAGGTCGAGGCTGCTCAACGTGCTGAGGAGGATGCACCAAGGGCCTTGATAACCCACAAGTATAGGGGATCAATTGTAGCCTCTTTCGATAAGTAAGAGTGTCAAACCCAACGAGGAGCTAAAGGTAGAACGAATATTCCCTCAAGTTCTATCGACCACCGATACAACTCTATGCACGCTTAACGTTCGCTTTACCTAAAATAAGTATGAAACTAGAAGTACTTTGTAGGTGTTGTTGGATAGGTTTGCAAGAATATAAAGAGCATGTAAATAAAAACTAGGGGCTGTTTTAAGTAAAGAAGCAATAAAGTTAGTATAGCGAGTGTGGAAAAGTGGTGGTAGGAGTTGAGAAATTGTCCCTAAGCAATTGACTACTTTACTAGACCGATAGCAAGTTTTATGTGGGAGAGGCCACTGCTAGCATGTCATCCCTGACTTGGAATTCTATGCACTTATGATTGGAACTATTAGCAAGTATCTGCAACTACTAACATTCATTAAGGTAAAACCCAACCATAGCATTAAGATATATTGGTCCCCCTTCAATCCCGTATGCATCAATTTCAATGCTAGGTTGAAGCTTCTGTCACTCTTGCCCTCCAATACATAGTCCTATCAACATACAACTAACCCTATGGCGTGATCAACACGTGCACTCATATGATGGGCACCAAAGGATAGCAACATAACCACAAGCAAATTAAACCAATCATAGCAATTCACCAATTACCGATAGGACAACAAAAATCTACTCAGACATCATAGGATGGCAACACATCATTGGATAATAATATGAAGCATAAAGCACCATGTTCAAGTAGAGGGTACAGCGGGTTGTGGGAGAGTGGACCGTTGTAGATAGATGGGGGAAGGTGATGAAGATGTTGGTGAAGATGACGGAGGTGTTGGTGTAGATTGTGGTGACGATGATGGCCCCGGCGACGTTCCAGCGCCACCGGGAGAGAGGGGGAGAGGGCCCCCCCTTCTTCTTCTTCTTCCTTGACCTTCTCCCTAGATGGGAGAAGGGTTTACCCTCTGGTCCATGGCCTTCGTGGTGGCGGAAGGGCAAGAGCCCCTCCGAGATTGCATATGTCTCTCTGTCTCTCTCTGTTTCTGCGTTCCAGATTCCGGCCTTTCACCGTTTCTTATATTCCTGGAGATCCGTAACTCCGATTGGGATGAAATTTTAACACAATTTGTATCCAGATATTGGCTTTCTTGCAGCAAAAGAAGGGCACCAACCGCCTTACAGGGTGGCCACGAGGGTCTAGGGCACGCCCCCTGCCTCGTGGCCCCCTCGGGCATCGTCTCGCGTTGATTCTTCTTCCCAAAAATCACATATATTCCAAAAAAAATCTCCGTAAGTTTTTATCCCGTTTGGACTCCGTTTGATATGGATTTTCTGCGAAACAAAAAACATGCAACAAACAGGAACTGGCACTGGGCACTGGATCAATATGTTAGTCCCAAAAATAGTATAAAATGTTGCCAAAAGTATATGAAAGTTGTATAATATCGGCATGGAACAATCAAAAATTATAGATACGACGGAGACGTATCAGCATCCCCAAGCTTAATTCATGCTCGTCCTCGAGTAGGTAAATGATAAAAAAGATAATTTTTGATGTGGAATACTACCTAGCATAATCTTGATCATGTAACCTAATCATGGCATGAATATTAAGACACGAGTGATTCAAAGCAATACTCTATCATTTGACATTAAGACAATAATACTTCAAGCGTACTAATAAAGCAATCATGTCTTTTCAAAATAACATGGCCAGAGAAAGTTATCCCTACAAAATCACATGGTCTGGCTATGCTCCATCTTCACCACACTAAGTATTCAAATCATGCACAACCCCGATGACAAGCCAAGCAATTGTTTCATACTTTTGATGTTCTCAAACCTTTTCAACTTTCACGCAATACATGAGCGTGAATCATGGATATAACACTATAGGTGGAATAGAATATGATGATGGAGGTTGTGTGGAGAAGACAAAAAAGGGAGAAAGTCTTACATCGACGCGGCTAATCAACGGGCTATGGAGATGCCCATCAATTGATGTCAATGAGAGGAGTAGGGATTGCCATGCAACGGATGCACTAGAGCTGTAAGTGTATGAAAGCTCAAACTAAAACTGAGTGGGTGTGCATCCAACCTGCTTGCTCATGAAGACCTAGGGCATTTGAGGAAGCCCGTCGTTAGAATATACAAGCCAAGTTCTATAATGAAAATTCTCACTAGTACATGAAAGTGATAACTCAAGAGACTCTCTATATGAAGAACATGGTGCTACTCTAAAGGACAAGTGTGGTAAAAGGATAGTAACATTGTCCCTTCTCTCTTTTCTCTCATTTTTTTTTATTTTTTTCTCTTCTTTTTTTCTCTTTTTTTTGTAGGCTTCTTTGGCCTCTCTCTTTTTTGTGGAGGGGGGGCTTCTTTGGCCACTTTTATTTTGATAACCTCACATGGGACAATATTCTAATAACGATGATCATCACACTTTTATTTACTTACAACTCGATATCTAGAACAAAGTATGACTCTATATGAATGCCTCCGGCGGTGTACCGGGATGTGCAATGATCTAGCGTAGCAATGACATCAAAAAACGGACAAGCCATGTGTAACACCCACAATGCGGCTATATCTCCCACGTGCCGGGGCACGACTTAGAGGCATAGCTGCATGGTAGGTTTGTCGCAAGAGGGGTAATCTTCACACAATCCCATGTACTGAATAAAAAGGGATAAAGAGTTGGCTTACAATCGCCACTTCACACAATTGCCACTTTCACCGGCACGAGCCCCGGCTCCGTCTTTGGCTTGACGAAGCACGGAGGAGCCGACGAGGAGGCGCGCTAGCCACCCTCGTTGATGACGATGCCGTCGCTGCTAGTGCGCCGACCAAGCGGCGTCTCCGCCGTGGGCTTGGCCTTGACGCCGAGCAGCGCCGGAGATCCGGAGGAGTGGGAAGAATAACGTGAGGAGGAGTGCGAGGAGGACGTCGAGGAGGAGCCGAACCTCCTGGGTATCCATTGCCCGGCGCGTCGGTGGTGGGCGGGGGCGGCCGCCAGGGGAGGTATGCCAGCGGCGGGTTGTTGTCGCCCTCAAGGTGCGTCAGCACGCCCTCGAGCGTGCGGCCGGGTACGCTCCACCACACGCAGCGCCCCTCGTTGTTCTTCATGCCGCCCACCACCCGCGCCCCGTTGGTGGACGCCAGCCTCTGCTCGTGACGACGCTTGAAGTACGCCGCCCACGCCGCGTGGTTGTCGGCGGCGTACTGGGGGAGGGCGGGCTGCTCGTCGGTGAGGGAGCCGCGCACGAGCTCTACCTCGGCGGCGAAGTAGGGGGCGCGACGGCGTCGGGCAGCGGGGGAATGGGCACTCCCCCGTTGCTGAGCCTCCACCCCGTCGGCCCGGCGCGCATGTCCGGCGACGCCGGGATGTTGGCCTCGAACAGGAGCCACGACTCCTGTTCGCGGAGCGAGCGGCGGCCGAAGCCGTTGGCCGCCGCCTCGTCGTCGGGGAACCGTTCGGCCATCGCCGAGGCTGTCGGAGTGCTCGGAGGGCTCGGAGGTGGCGCACGGGGGAGGGAGGCTCGGCAGCGGCACACGGGAGAGGGAGAGCTCGGCGACTAGGGCTGGTGTGGCCAGAGGCGAGGGAGGCCACCGGCTTATATAGCAGCACCCGTGTGTACGCGTGCGCGGGAGGGGAGGCGTCGCTGCGCCGCCCCGTGACGCGCCGCCCGTGAGGAATTAATGGCAAGGCTGACCGGCGGCGGCAGCACGGCAGCCTTGGCATTGATTCCCGAGGGAACCGAGACGATGAGGGCGACGAAGCGCCGGTCTCGCTGACTCGGCGGGCCCGCGGCTGCTTCGCGCCAAAACTACTCGCCCACGACGCCCCCCCCCCCCCGGGCGCCCCACCAGCGCGCCGGGTTCGGCCTGGATCCGTCGGCGCTGATTTCGGCCCAGGCCGACAAAAATCGGGCTCCTGAGATGCGACTGGACCGTTTTTTCGGCGCCGACGCGAAAAAATCGTCTGGGGAGGCCTTTCTTGGGGCGTGGCTGAAGATGCTCTTAGTAAACGTTATTATATAGCCAAGACCGCAACCAACTGGTACTTTGATACACGAAAGCAACACCTGCACATAAAACTGAACCTCATTTATCTTATCAAACACAACGTCATCTCAATATAGTCAAAACGAAGGAGAAAAGAACACGCTGAAAATATTTAGCTCCGGTCTTGTAAACCTCCTAGTTCTACTAGTAGGATACAGAAGTTTTAGACTTGCCTCCATTTTGTGCTCCTTGTTACGCGGCAAACCTGTGGCGTTGGTTTCAGTTCAAGGGTAGGCGAGGAGATAGCGAATGAGGCAGCGAACCAGCGCCGCGCACGGCGGGTGGCTCGCATCCACCGGTGCTAGTTCCGGAGGCTTCGGGTTTGTCGCCTCCGGTGATCCATCCGCATTGTCACTTTCCAGGTGCACAACGCAACGGGACGACAGATGACCAACCGAGCCAAGCAAACCAGCGCCCCAAAATTTGGTTGGAGTTGCGCGTGGAAAAGAACACTAGCGTGCAAATTCGCAGCCATTTGTGGGAGACTGCAGCCAGCAGCGAAGCAGTACGACTCGACGTCCTTGCAGACCTTACCCTACTCGTCTCGCCACAGACGCAGCCGCTAACATCAGTGGAACCGCTGGTGCAAAGCATGCCAGCATTGGAAGTTTGGAACACATGATCTGATCTGCGTGGCTAACTGAACCCTTCATCAGGAGCAGGGCTGTACTGTCATGTCACACGCCGTAGCGGTTAATTAACAGACTTGGTTCGTCAAAACTTTGTTCCTGCACATGTACCGAAGACGACAGCAACCTGTTTGAAATATCACAACTTACACATGTTTGGGTACCAACATCATTAGCAATGCCAGTTCTCAACCCTGTACTGTAATATTATCCATTTGTCTAGAGAGCATTACAATTTCAACACCTCGTTCTGCCTGACATGCTCACATAGGACCTCGGAAGAACAATAGCATTCACATATGTCCATATGAGGCGACACTCGCATTGTTTGCCCCAAGCTATCCAGAGGACGTTTGCTAGGCCAAAGGTCCTGCCCTCCGCACCCGAACACGCTCGCCGTTGAAATGGATGTACTTCCACTTCTTCAAGTATTTTTCAAGGACAGGCTTCTGCTTATCTTCCTGGCCTGAAGTTGCAAATGCTCGTCCGATTCTTCTTGTTGTATCCTCGTCTGGACGCACGCCCAATTCTTCCATGTCAGCATATATCTGAAATTGGCGAGGAAGAATTAGACTAAAGTCTCAACTTTGACCAACCAACTAGACACTACTTAAATGCAATTGATCATTAAAGCACAATAGACTGTCCCGCGATTGATATCATTAATTATTAACCTAACAGTCAACATATCTCCTTTCCAGTTTATTAGGATCATCTAAAAGTCTGCAATTTTTCAGTTTGTAAGGCCTGCAATAATTATCGCCCCTTGTTTATTTGCTCGCTGGCCTTTGGGGCATTTAATTTCTGCCTAATTTTGATTCTCAATGTTGCTTTAATCTAAGGTCCAACACTTAATTAGAACCCTCCTTGGTTACATTTTTACATGAGCTGAATCTATAAACTAAAAAAGAGAGAGCCTGGATGTAACAAACTCAAGTAGTTTGAGATGAACCACACATTTAGCCTTAAATACTACAGCACATGATTCTCAAAACGAAACACTAGAGCAAATGTGTTAAAACTCAAATTTAACCTCCAAAACTTTGTCTGGAAGATGGCGCGTGTTGTAAATCTGGATCATCCGAGAGAACAACTTCTTGGGCACTGAGCGTGTATAAGTTTGTAAGATAGTATTCCAAATTGACTCAGCCTCATCTACTCTTCCATCCATAGAAAGAGCCAACAGCAGTGTATCGTACGTTGTCCATGTCAGCACCTGACCTTTACTCATCAGCCACTTGGTTACCTGTGAAACCATTAAAAATTAAGAGGTAAGTGAGAAAATGAGCTTGCTGAAATTATTTATTTTTTGTGAATTACTGTGATCTATTCTAGACAGGCTACCAACTAACTATAATTTAGTTCATAATAAGTTACCTGGATAATCTGTAGCCATTTTCTTCGCTTTTTCAACATCTCCAAAGCTTTAGCCGCTGCTATAATAGGAAATTCAGACTCAAAAGCAGTCCACCTATCCAATGCACCATAAACAGCTTCTTTTTCATTCGGTAGTTTTGAAACCTAAGAGAGATGGTTCCATAAACTGATTTGAGCACAGATCAGTTAAGCCCAACAATACCATTGCTAAAAAAAAGATGCTTACACATAAGAGCAATACTAAAAGAAAAGAAAATGCCAAAGAGATCGCTTTGTGAAACTGATTTCACACATTTCAGCATGGAAATGTGAAAACATCATGATCGAGTGGCGTTATATCTTACAGTATTAACAAGACAAAGAGCCTTCTTCCCTGACCCAGCCGAATCCTTCCTAATCCACAAACGGTGGTCCTTGTTTGGCTTCTTTGACACCCTATGACCAAAATAAATGCAATTTAATTTGGTAACTAGTGAAGAGCATCTCAGAAAACATATCACAATCTTGGTAGCAGTTACTGCAAACTGGAGGGCCCACGTAAATCCAAACAATGCAAACAAGTTGTATTCTGATACAAAATGACCCGCAGAAAACCTTCCCTGGGAAACTCCCTCTAGAGCTCTTATTTTAGCTTTGACTGTTCAGCAGTTGTGCCTTTTCTGTATATACACATCAAGTGCTCTTAAATTCATCTCTAGTTATTCAATGAGTGTTAAGATAAGAATGAATGTATGGTCGCTGTATTATTTCTATATGGTATCAGAGTGGTCGATGTTCATGTCCCACCGGACTAGCTCTATTCTCCTATAGTTGAACATACTTGCTAGTTCAAGTGAGAAAATTGCTCTCATTATACCATATTGGCGAATCAGAAGAGACCAGACACACTGATCTTGACATTTGTTGAATAAATCATCATGTTTTCCCTCGGTATACTCTTTAGCTTACTATGTTTTACCGTAGTGATTCTTCATTTGTTGTAGACTTGTACTTCAAGTGATCATCACTTCACTTCTCTATTTATTCAATGAATGATATGTTAAGTGTATGTTGTTTTATTATATTCTCTCATCTACTACCCCTATAAAAGCACGAGAGGGCGGAGAACCAATACATCTCAACCGTCTAATGGAGAGATCTGACGATCAAAATCATCTCAATGTTTAATGTTTAGCATCAACCACGTGGTTAGTGTACGGTTAAGCCACTAAACTTTCCTCCACGCAGCAACCCACGCCCTCCGCTTAATCCTCCTCTGCCCCGCTGCATCCAACGCGCCCAGCCGCCCCTCCGCCCCGCTCCTGGCTCCGCGCTCGGTCGCCCCTGCTCCCCGTCCGCCCTTGCTCCTCTACCACAGCCAACACTCCACCAGTGCCCGCCGCGCCCGGCCTCCCCCGGCGTCCGCGCCCGTCCGGCCGCCCCTGCTCCCCCGCCAGTCCCCGTCCCAGACGCCGCCTTGCGCGCCCCCGCGCCCGGCCGCCCCCAGCGCGCGTCCGCTCCACGCCTACCCGCGCACGTCGCCGACGGCCCTCCATGCCTCCCACGACATGCCCATGGAGCTCTTTCTGCAACAAATCCCTCACCAATTGGAGCGCCAAGGAAACCCATATCCTTTCTCGTAAGTAATCATCATCAATAAGGAGCGAGTATTTATGCTCAATTATGTGCGTATACTGATTTCTTCACTTCCCCATGGATTTACCTTCACACAGATGAATAATCATCATCCACCTGCATCTCCATTACGATCAGAAGAATGTTCTCCATTTAAGGACCTGACAATCACGCCTAATCATGGGAATGCAAATGCCCTAGGTGAAAATCTGCGAGAACAACTGAATTGGGGTCAAAATTGGGATGCCCAAGTGTCTGATGAGAAGATAATGGAATACAACAGGAAGCGACCTACAACCCTCTCCATTGCCCAAAGTAATGTAAGCTAGAGGAATTCTTATTAATGCTTTAGTCCAGTTTAGAATCTGGTAAGGGAAAGGATACAATGTGCATGCATGTGAGTTGTATACATTGCATTCCACATGACAATTTCATTTGGCCTACTTACATGCCGTCAGAAGCTGGACATGGACTCCATGCAAATATATAGGCCTGCAAATAATTAACAAAACGATATACTAAGACATATCCATATCACTAACAAAGAGTGTAACTGATTTTCCCTTGATCTATTCAGCCCATGTCTTGTTAGCTCGGATCTTTATTTTGAGCATATGTTTCGTGTTCTACAGAGCATTCACCATTTTCTTTTTCTTTGTGGCCGTATATATTTTTGAAAAAAAATTATGATCTTGTTCTGGATTGATGGTACTACCAATAGCATACATGTATTTTTTACTTTCTCATGTTTTTAATTTTAGCTCGGCCATCGTTTGTAATGCGGCGATGCCGTATTTGTCAGAAGGTTGGTTTTAGTTTCTTGTTCATAGTTAATAATCATGACATATGGTAAGATGTCTTTATGGGCTCATATGTACTCTATGAAAATGTTACATGAAAAGCATTGCTAGGAATTTGAAATTGGGATGTGTACTGCTTATTATTTCCAATTTTGCACTATAGACTCACAATCCTATGATTAATCTTTTTGGTTGACTAGCACAACATTTTTTGATTGTGACCTCATTCTTAGATAGTTAAATGTGGCAGGTTGCAGAAATTCAAATTCACTATCTCTTCAGAATCAATGCAAATTCACTGAATGCTTCGTAGCTTCGTGGAATATTGCCGCTTACATTGCAAATACTTGATCCTTGATAGCTATGCTATGTTGATCATGCCAATAAATGTTTGGAGACAGGAAACATCATGTACAAGTTATAATATATAGAAAATATTTTTTACGCACCACTAGCTCCAAGGAATTGTTTCCTCTACTTGAAACATAGAGGTGAGTGTTTGATACTCCTTTAATCATGTATCTCCTTACTGAAACTGAATGCAGTTTTTGTTGGCTTGGAGGAATGTCTGCACCAATCCACCACACTCGAATTAGGGGATCACATACAACGTGGTGGCAAAAATTGAGGTGATGATCCATCAGGTTCGCCTCATATTTGTTTTTGGGAATGACTTAATTGGTCCCAGACACTTTTTGTGGCCTAGAAAATATCGTAAATGTTCACCGGTCAGCCGCCTCCTCCGCGATTGACTCCCTGCAGTTATTGACCCAGCACGTTGATTGCTCTACCCCATATACCCACTTCATTCTTGCCCTAATATATTAACCTACTGTCACGTTGATCCGTTTATCTATTTTGAGCATATGTGGCATGGTCTACAAGGTATTCAGTTTAGATTTTTCTTATCATGGATTCAGTTTTTTATTGTAGTTTGTGGGGTTATTTTAGTTACTAGCTTGCAACGATTCAGTTTATCCACTGCTGCTCCTAGAGGGTGCATTTGAATGATGAGAAGGTGGAAGTTAATAACTTCATATGGTTATCTGATTTCTCTACGAGTGATTTCCTTCTGTTTTGTTCGTGCAAGCTTGATTTATATGCGCTCACATGGTTAATGCTCTCTTGCAGTATATGCATGCAAGGCACTGTTTGGGTTGGCTTGCATTTATGGGTATGTGATAAATCTGAAAGAAACTTATGCCATGTATATCATGTACTACCTGAAGTTTTTGCAGCCGTTGAATGTAGAACCCTTGAAATTTTTCTTATGTACTTCTAATTTTCTCCGAGCAAAGACGTTTAACCTACTTAAGGACAAACATACATATATTTCCACAAATTATTTTATGATCCATGTCGTAAGAGTCTTTCTATCTACCAAACTATATACTTGTCATGAACTGGAGTTTTTTGGTTTTCCTTTTGTGTACATATTGTGTATGAAATTGTTCTTTTAGAGAAAGGAAAATTTAGTATGCTAAATACTTGTCATGAACTGGAGTTTTTTGGTTTTCCTTTTGTGTACATATTGTGTATGAAATTGTTCTTTTAGAGAAAGGAAAATTTAGTATGCTAAATAAGAGGACAGACTTAGAAAATGTTACATTAATTTGTTTACATTATAGCTTTTGTTCAGTTGATTGAGTTTCACGGTGCATGTGGATAAACTGAATCGTTGGCAATAGTTGAAGGAAGATTCAGGGGTTGAGCATTAGGTACGCTGCAATCATGTTGATGCTCCTCAAGATCATGCCGCCATTATTGTTATCCTTCAGAGGGAACTTGACCTACTAATCAGCAATGAATTTTATTGGTAATAAACCAACATCCTACAGTTCTACAATCAAATTTTAGTTGACTGTTGTCTTACTATATATTGTAGGTAATTTTTGTTCTTATATTTTTATGGGCCTTAAGATTAACTTATCGTTATTCCATTTCACAATCCCAAAGCATGTAAAAATATTACTTCCTCCGTCCCATAATTCTTGTCGTGGATTTAGTTCAGTTGAAAGATTCATTGTGGATTCACTAGATTCATGGTATCATTTTAAGACAGATTTATGGCTATGTCATACAATACGTAGGTAGGCGTGTATGATTCTTTTTCAGTAAAAAGTATTGGTGCAGAGCTAGAAGAAAACCTTGAGATGGTCCAACTTTTTGTAAGTGTGCTATTGTTAGATAGTGATTTGCATGGTATCTCGTATTTTCCTATGATTATACGTGTGTTACACGTGCACGCTTACTAGTACAGCAAAAAAGGAAGTTTATTCTAATGTTCATCTGAACTTTTTGTATCACCATCAGGTGAACACAGCTTGCTAGTTCGGCTGAGCAGAAAGATGGTCCACTCTGATAGCATTTTGACAAACAGAATGATATCAATCACACTCATCTTGCCATTAAATAGAGGGAGACACAACTCATGGACTTGAGATGTGTTTATCGATAACAGAGCATTGACAATCTGGTACAGTTCGAGAAATGAAAGCAGCGTACATAAGGTACTCACTTGAGTGGTTTTCCCTTGACGTAGGACATTGCTTAGAGAGGAACGTGGCCACATAACATAGGAGTTAGCTCTTCAACAACAATATTTCAGTTGTATGGCAAAGAACTTAATCTATACGAGGGAATATTTAGAAGATAACAGCAAAAGCAACGGTGTTCGTTTATTTTTCCCATGCTACTACTCCTATAATTCCCCTTACGGTGTTCTGGCAACATTTTGAGTCATGTGACATAGATTTGCACCAATGTGGAAATATCCTGAAAGAAATTGGTGTTATAGCACGTACCGGTAGTTTGACCTTTGACGGACGTGCGATACACGCTTGATTTTAGGATCAAACTCCACGACATTGTCTCGCCTGACAATAACGCATGCGATCACAGAAGTTGGCTCCTTATAACACAAAATCAGCATGGTCATCGAGGAGAAAAGGGGAGAAACAACATTGAACTATTGGGCCACCTACACCTACCTTCTATACTGTTATAGGGAGCTATGTTCTTGTTTCTCCCCTTTTCCCCTTGATGACCATGCTGAATTTTGTGTTATATGGAGCCAACTCCCACGACCTGACAGACGTCTTTGTTAAGAGACACAACGACATGGAGTTTGATCCTGAAATCGAGCGGGTGTACCTCAAATCTGGCAAACCACTGGTATGTGCTCTACCGACAATATCTTCTTCCAGGATGTTTCCATATTGGTGCACATGACCCAAAATATTACTAGAACATCATAGAAGGACCTATAGGAATAGTAGCATGGGGAAATGAACAAATATTGTTTACTTTTGTTGTTATCCTCTAGATATGTCCTCAAATGGATTAATAATCCTACAACTAAAATATTTTTGGAGCTAGCTTCTATGTGACGAGGTTCCTGCCTACGCAATGTCCTACATCAAGGGAAAGTCACTCAAATGAATGCTTTATATCTGCTGCTTTCATTTCTCGAACTGGTGTCAATGCTTTTCCTCTTAGATACATACATGCTACTCCCTCCGTAAGGAAATATAAGAGCGTTTAGATCACTGTTTAGTGATCTAAACGCTCTTATATTTGTTTACAGAGGGAGTATGATTCACTCAATCCCAACAGTAGAAGAATCCTCTCCCCACCCCCACCCCCCACCCCCCTCTTGAGCAATAATTAGATTAGTTTGCTTTGCCATTGTGCTACTTTTGTTATTGCACATCAAGTGTTCTTCTACCAAATCTACTTATTTATATGACAAGATGTAGTCCTTTTGTATTCTTCTACATGGTATCAGAGCATCCAGTCTTCATCTTCATATGAGTTCACTATGCTCTTTGAACGGAGCTGGCTAGTTTAGGTGAATGGAAAATCATTTGCTCTGACACCATGTAGGTGGATGGAACGAGACTAAAAACTCGGCTTATCATTAACTGAATAGACAACTATTCTACAACAAGACCACTATGAGCAGCAACAGAAAATGCACACCAACAATGTGCTTTGTTTTCCCCTCTTGAGCTGTTTTTTAGATTACTTTGTTTTCCATTGTGCTTCATTACCACACGTCAACTAATCATTCATTCATTTCCATGTATGCAATGAATGAAAGACAAGTGTGTGTGGTCTCATTGTATTCTCCTACATTGTATCAGAGACATTGATCTTCATGTTCATCCAAACTCGCTCTGTTCTGCTAAAGTTGAACATACCTTGATATTTAGGATGAATAGGGAAACTGACCGATGTGATACAATTTGGCAGAATAGGACCACACACACTCATCTTATCATTAATTGAAGACGTACACAACAAGAGAATTTGACGTGTGACACTTTGGCAGCAGAAGAAACCAAACGTTAAAACACAGCAAAACACCCTCCATCACTCATTCATTTTCCATACAATCCTAGGAAAGGACCGGGTTCCACTATCAGCTGATAATGGAACGAAAAGAACAAAATAGGATCCTGGTGCAAAAGTAAAAACAGAGCTACGCTGCCGCTGAAGGCTAACAGCGAAAAACCAAGTCCAAAAGTCCATCACCCACCCATGCCTTCCCTATGTGAAGTGTTCTTCTACTTGAATCTATTTATGCATTGAATAGCAGATAAACATGAGTAGTCTAATTGTATTCTCCTGACAGTATCAGAACAGTAAATCTTCATGCTCATTTAACCTATCTAAGGACAAAGCCTGCTCTAACATAAATTGGATTTCATGCACCACTCAATTCACACACTGCTCCACCCCCCTCCCACCCTGAACCCTTGTGTCTAGGATTCACTAGGCCTAATTCATAGACTAGAGATCAGCACAGCTGTTCTTTTCTTTATATCATTGTTAGCTAAAACTTGAAGCATTGGTACCACAGTGACTTTTATTTACCGATCAGTTCATTCAAAGCTTAAATTGATAAGAGAAGGTGAACAGTAAACTTTAACAGGCTTTCTCAAATAGCAATATATGTAAATCCACCAGCATATCAATGCCCATATAAATCCAATGGTCACAGAAATTTACTCGGACAGTTAGAATTTCATAGAGAACATAAAACAAGCAATGAGAAAGACATGTAAAAAGAATCATATTCTATATTTCAAAACCCCAAAGGCAAGATGCTAAGTATATATGTGGAGAAATGAGGACGTATGTCAGCAAATTACTTCTGATGGACTGGAGGTGGGATGACTGACATGCCATCATCACCAGCCCCAACATTCATCACGGTAAAGAAAGAGGACCTTTGATGTATGGAATCAGCACATTGCGGCGCATGTGCTGAACAATAATATGTAAAAAATTAAAACTTAGATGTAGATGAATCGAGTTCTCTAGCAGAATCCTGACAACCAAGTAAAACGTCAGGATACAGGACTTGTCAAATTTTTCATTTACAAAAACAAAAACAAAAGTTGTGCCAGGTACCACCAAATGTAACAATAAGAGTATGTACCCAGTGAAATTACACCTAACACCACATATTGCTGCTCCATATCCTAAACAGGACTACCGCATACTAATAACAAAGTAACATGTAGAGGATCAGAAGTTAGTCTTCAGCATGTAATCTAAGTCCTAACTCAACTCTCGACATCCAGAACAAGGATTCTTCAACAATACGCTGTCCAGGGTCAGTAAACCATGTTCAACCACCTCACATAAAACCACTTTTTTGTACGCCGAACTGCATCACCTAATCATGCATAACAAATCAGGGAGCTCCTTTAATAGTAGAATTCCTACTAGACCAGACCGACTGCAAGTGACAACTGAGGAAGCGCACGACGCAGAAGGGACGCGCAATCCAATCCAATCCAATCAACAATCATCAAATCCGCTCTCACCGCGACACAGGCAGGCTGCAGCTATAGCCGTGCGCTCGGACTCGCTACCTTGAAATACTCCGCAGCTTGCAGCTCGAGCCGAGGAGCCGCTCACTACCCCCATTTCCTGAAGCCCAGACGCAGGCCACGAGAACCAACAAAGATAAGCTGGAGAAAACAGATTATCCGCTTACAGCGCTCGGCTGGTCGTAGGGTGGCCACTTCCTCGTCCTCCTCCCCTCGTCGCACTCGCCACCGTCGGCGCCGCGAGGCGCGGCCCTAGGCGGAGCGCGAAGGGACCCGCCGCCATTGCGCAACTAGCCCGCAGGCTATGGTTGGTGAACGGGTTGCTATGGAAAACGAGAACGCGATAATGCAGTCAGCTTTTTTTTCTTTTTTTTTACACTTCAATCCTCCTTTATTCTTTTTTCGATTTTTCGAGAAAACTTCTGATCTACAAGCACTGTAGCAAGCCAAAGGAGACCGCCATCATCGCCTCTCCCTCATCAAAATCGGTCAAATCTTATTATAATAGACAGTCAAAAAATCATTGTGCTAAGGACGTGTTCGGATCTCCTCCTACCCCACCCTTCACAAATTTCTGAAGCGGGAGCCGAGCCGAATGATATATCAGCGAGAAGCTGGCTTCCGAAAGGTAAGGCCGAGGCCAGTGCAAAAATGAGGAGCGACGGCGGGCCAGCTCCACCAAAACTTGGAATCTGGAGTTCGCCTTTTTACATCTAACTGCCACCGCCAAGTGCCTTCAGATCGAACCGGGTACGCTCGCTAGAACAGATCGCTCCTCACTCCCTCGATCGAATCGGTACAGGGCTCCTTCTCTGGATCGATAGCCCAAGCCGGGCTGCCTCCAACCGGCCCAAACTGGCCCAGCAAGCTCCCAGCTGGGCTGCAACGTTGGGAGAAGCTGCCGATGCTCCCGAACTCTCCTGCGATCGCTAGATGGAGTTAGAAGAGAGGAGAAGAAGCTAGATATGTGAAGTTCTCAAAAGCCAGAGAAGTTCAGAACAGGCCCTAAAGCTTCATAGAACCAGTGCACTGGAACAACAACCGTCGTTATTCATTTTATCAAAATGGTTACATCGTCTACGAGCATAGGGATTACAACAGTTGGGGCCAAATCTGGCCAAGTATTAAGAGGAGAGAATCTAGCTCCCTCCCGATCCCCAACTCCTCCTCCAGCGCGCCGCCCCCTCCCACCCCGCCGGCGCTCCGCCCCTCCCTTCCCCACCGTGCGCCGCCCCCTCCCTCCCCGCCGGTGCACCGCCCCCTCCCTCCCCCGTCATGCGCCTCCCCCCGCCGGTGCACCGCACCCTCCCTCCCCCGTTGTGCGCCGCCTCCTCCCTCCCCCGCCGTGCACTGCCCCCTCCCCGTCGGCGCGCCACCTCCTTCCTCCCCGCCCGCGACACCCCCGCCAGACGCACCCCGATGCCGCCGGACCAGACCCATGCCGCGGCGACCCCAACTTACGCCGCCTTTCTTCTTCCTCCAGCGCGCAGCCCCGCCACCCCCTCCCCCCAGCGCGCAGCGCGCAGCCCCGCAGTCCCTCCCTCCAACGTGCCGCCCCGCACCCCTTCCCCGAGGAGTTCATGTATTATTGCCTGAGGAGTTCATGTGTTACTGGCCAGTAAGTAAACCTATTAATCACTCTCAAGTGTGATGAAAAAATGGGCAGTAAATTGATGAAAAAATATCACCGAGTTCAAAACACGCCGAGACACGCGACAGCCACCCCAGTTCGGGCGTAGTAAGCACCTCAGTATGAGTTAAAAACGATGGTCCGTTCGGAATAAAAGAAATGACAGAAATTCAAATTGTAAAATTCAAGCAAAAAAAGAAACCCCCTGAAAATCCTGCTTAGTAAGTACCTCAGTACAAGTCGTAAAATGAGAGAAGTTCAGAACAACGTTGTCAAAAAAATGTTGAGTTAAAAAAGGAAACAAAACAAACACATTTTCTTTTTAAATAAAATATCATTCAGTTCGATGATACAAACCATACAAGTACAGAGGCGACGATACAGTAAACCGTTGAAAACTTACGAGAAAAATATTAGCAAAAAAACAGAGCAAAGTCTAGTTAGTGAAAACATGCTTAGTACAAACCCATGCAAGCATCAGTACAAATACCCTTTTTCGAAACCATTCAAAATTAATCTAAAAAAATAGCTCAGTACAAATGTACATATATATCAGTACGACTACTCTGTTTTTCACACGAGAAAACAGCAGGAACCGTCATGTCGTATTCAAAATTACTCTTAAACGGTTGCGAAGTAGAGAAAATGTTCAACATGACTAAGTTTCGCATTTTTTATAGCTATCCAACGGTATATTATTTGCCATATTTCGATAAACTTTTTAAAAAAATCACGTTCAAAATCAAATTTGACCGTATTCGAATTCGTTTTTAAACCGTAAGGAATTAGAAAAATATTTCTATACGAAAAAGTTGCGCATTTTACATAGCTTTCCAATGCCGTATCATTTGCGTCAATCTGACAAACCGTTTGCAAAAAAATCGCGAAAATACGTTTCGTCCAGAATTAAACTGTTTTTTAAATTACTTTTAAATCATATAGAATTAGAAAAAACAATACATATATGGAAGATGCGGATTTTCACCAGCTTTCCAACGCCATCTTATTTGCTCAATTCCGACAAACCGTTTGAAAATTGAGTCCAAAATACGATTCACGTTTTCGGTTTTGAAAAAAATGGTTTTTTTCAAAACTGCTCTTAAACCATAATGATTTTGCAAAAACGTTCAATATACTTGAAATATGGTTGTCAAGAACTTTCCAACGATATATTACACGCCACGTTTCAACAAAAAAATTACAAAAAGTTTTTGAACTAAAGAAGACGATGTGTTAAACACAACTGAAAGCATCAGTTCAACCGTTTCGAAAACATCAGTTCAACCACCTGAAACCGTTAGTTCAAAAAGGGTAACAGAATAATATTCTAGTACTAGTAACAGAATAGCCCAGATGTATATATATATTATCTAAGTTAGATCTTAATTTATTACTACCAACTCTCTGTGTCAAGTCATGTCAAACCTGAGTGCTAAGGCCTTTGCTATGAAACATCGTATGCGATAAATTTTTCATTTGAAACCCTCAATACTGTATTGACTGCCCTTTGTAACAAGTCTGCATCAAAAGCCGCATCCATATTTAGCTTCACATAATCTTGTCCTGATTTCATCCAACCCCCAATTATAACCATAGTCTTCGGGGAGCAGGGTAGACAAAAAACTGCATCAAGAGCTTTCACAGCTAAACATACTTACAAAGTTGATTGGCATTGTTCACCATGAAGGAATTTCATGCATTCCCACCATAAGTACCAAGCTGTAGTCGCTACAATTTCTTTGAAACTTGACTGCCTTATTACAAAGACATCATCATGCTCAGCAAGGTTATCATGAGTGTTGACATAGTTGAGCTCGATCTTCTCTCACCTAATGTGATCCCGGATGAAGTGATACAGAATCTCTATATGCTTTGTCTTGAAGTGTTGTACCGGGTTGAGAGAAATCTTGATGACACTTTCATTATCACATCAAAGAGGCATTTTGTCACAAATGACACTGTAATCCTTTAAGGTTTGCCTCATCCATAGAAGTTGAGCACAACAATTATCGGCGGCCACATACTCCGCTTTGGTGGACGAGAGAGACACATAAGTTTGCTTCTTAGAAGACCAACTCACCAAAGAGCAATCAAGAAATTAGCACCCTCCGAAAGTTGACTTCCTATCCACTTTGTCTCCCGTCCAATCCGAGTCCGAAAAGCCCACAAGGTTAAAGTTTGCTCCTCTTGGGTACCATAAGCCAAAGTTTGGGGTATGAGCCAAATATCGAAATATTCGCTTGACGGCCACATAGTGGCTTTCCTTAGGTGCAGCTTGAAACCGTGCAAAAATTCCCACACTCAACATGATATTCGGTCTAGATGCACAAAGGTAAAGCAAGGAGCCAATCATGGAGCGATATACCTTTTGATCCACCACTTTACCATTGGGATCTATGTCAAGTTGGCATTGACGGGCATTGGAGTGGAAGCCGGCTTGACATCACTTAGCTTGAATCTCTTGAGCATGTCTTGAGTGTATTTGGCTTGGTTGATGAAGGTTCCTTCTCTTCTTTGCTTGATTTCAAACCCGAGAAAGAACTTCAACTCTCCCATCATGGACATCTTGAACTTTGAGGTCATGAGAGTGGCAAATTCCTCATTGAAAGCTTTGTTAGGGGAACCAAAAATAATATTATCAACATATAGTTGGCATACAAACAACTCCCCTTTGACCTTCTTAGTAAAAAGAGTGGGGTCGATTTTCCCAATTTCAAACCCACGATCTTGCAACAACTCGGTAAGGTGCTCATACCATGCACGTGGAGCTTGTTTAAGGCCATAGTGTGCCTTATCGAGTTGGTACACATGATTGGGGAACTCGGTATCCTCAAACCCCGGGGGTTGTTTGACATAGACCAACTCATTAATAGGACCATTAAGAAAAGCACTCTTCACATCCATTTGTTGCAACTTGAAGTTATGATGAGAAACATAAGCAATCAACAAGCGAATAGATTCAAGGAGAGCAACGGGAGCGAAGGTTTCACCATAGTCGATACCCTCGACTTGGGAGTAGCCTTGTGCTACCAAACGAGCCTTATTGCGAACGATAATTCCATGAGCATCTTGCCTGTTCTTGAATATCCACTTGGTTGCAATGACATTATGGTTCCCCGTTGGCCTTGGCACTAATCTCCACACCTTGTTGTGCTCGAAGTTTTTGAGTTCTTCATGCATGGCATTGAGCCAATCCGGATCCTCGAGCACCTCATAGACCTTTTGGGGTTCAACACAAGAGACAAACGCGTGATGTTCACAATAGTTTGCTAATAGTCTATGAGTGCTTACCCCCTTTCTTAAGCTTCCAAGAACATTCGTCATGAGATGATCTTTGGTAGTGAGCTTGAATGCAATCTTGGCAGCACAACGCTCCAGTTCCTCCTCAAGAGAGAGAGAGTTGAGGAGCGGTAACTTGATCATATTGAGCGTCGTCTTGAGCTTGTTCTTGATCTTGAGCTTGCTCTTGATCTTGAACTTTCTTGGTGGTGAGAACTTGGCCTTGGGCATCACTTGGTGGTTTACCACCATCTTGAGGTTGATCTTGCCCTTGATCTTGTTTATTTTATTGAAGGCCTTCATTTTGTTCTTCAGAAGTGTGTGGGTCTTGGGTTGGTGATGGTCCCACTTAAGTGGAACATTGTCCTTCTCCTTCAGCCACAAGGGGTTCCTCAATCGGTAGGATATGACCAACACACACTTTTCTTATGGCTTGGGGAGGAATTTCATCACCTACATCACAAGTACCACTTTGCTCCACTTGGGAGCCATTATTCTCATCAAACTCCACATTACACGTCTTCTCAATGAGTCCGTGGACTTGTTGAGGACATGGTAAGCATGAGAGTTTATAGCATAACCAACAAATATGCCCTCATGAGCTCTAGCCTCAAATTTAGACAAACGAACACCTTTCTTGAGAATGAAACACTTACACCCGAACACCCAGAAGTACTTGAGGTTGGGCTTGTTACCGGTGAGTATCTCATATGGAGTCTTGTTCAAGCCTTTGCGGAGGTAGAGCCGATTGGATGCATGACAAGTGGTGTTGATGGTTATGGCCCAAAAGTTCTATGGAGACTTGAACTCTGCCATCATGGTCCTTGCCGCATCCATCAATGTCCGGTTCTTCCTCTCTGCTACACCATTTTGTTGAGGGGTGTAAGGTGCGGAATATTGATGCTTAATCCCCTCATCACTAATAAACTCGTCCAAGGTGTAGTTCTTGAACTCGGTGCCATTGTCACTTCTTATCATCAAGATCTTTGCATTGTGTTGACGTTGAGCTTCATTTGCAAAGTCGATGACGGTTTGTTGGGTCTCACTCTTCCTCTTGAAGAAATATACCCAAGTGTATCTTGAATAGTCATCCACAATCACCAATCAATACTTTCTATGCCCAAGACTATCAAAGGATGGAGGTACAAAGAGATCCAAGTGAAGGAGCTCCAAGGGCCTCTTCGAATAGATGATAGTCGTGGGAAGGTGAGCCTTCTCATGTAGCTTTCCTTCAGTACAAGCATGATTTTTGGCAAAACTAACATTTGTTAGTGCACGGACATGGTCCCCCTTGAGAAGACTTTGCAAAGATCTCATGCTGACATGGGCTAAATGGCGATGCCAAAGCCATCCCACGTCAACTTTAGCCATTAGGCATGTCGCGGTCTTAGTGGGTCACTCCGAAAAGTTAATAACATAAAGACCATTCTCGACATGCCCAACAAAGGCTACTTTAAGAGTCTTGCTCCACAAGAGGGCCACGGTATCAATATCAAAGAAGGTGGCAAAGCCCATGAGTGCAAGTTGACGAACGGAAAGTAAATTGTATGCAAGGGACTCAACAAGCATGACTTTCTCGATCGTGAGATCATGAGAAATGACAACCTTGCCAAGACCCAATACCTTGGAAGACGAGGCATCACCCCACTCGACATTGGTGGGCATAGATGAAATCTTGTGCACGTGCACCACCAAGTCCTTGCTTCCGGTCATATGATTTGTGGCTCCATTATCAAGCAACCATGATCCCCCACCGTAAGCAAACACCTACAAGAGATCGATGCTTGGTTTTAGGTACCCATTTTGTAATGGGTCCTTTGATGTTAGTAACAAGGGTCTTAGGAACCCAAATAGACCATTCAAAGTAATCATAAGGAGGGTTAAAGTCGCCGGCTTTGTTGGAAGGGGTGGCATTGCCCTTCTTGACACCACCACCCTTCACATTGTTCTTCTTCTCCTTAGAAGCACCCTCTCCCTCCTTCACAAAAGTTTGCTTGAGAGGAGGAGGTCATTTGGCCTTGTCATTCTTCTTCTTGTTCTTGGACTTGGGTGCAAACCCAATTCCCTCCTTGGCCACAACTTCCTTTTGATTGCTCAAAAGGTCGTTGAGGTTCTTCTCACCTTGTATGCAAGACACAAGGCATTTCTCAAGTTGCTCCTTCAACTTTGCATTCTCCTCCACAAGATGCACATGCTCACAACACGGGTTAGTAGCATTTGCATTATCAATTAAAACCATGTGAGGAAAAGTGGCTTTTTCCTTGGTTAGCTTCACTTGGTGTTGATCATGAGACTCCTTGAGGCTAGCATGAGCACCCTTCAAGGCCTTGTGAGCCTTGTCAAGTATGTCAAACTCCTCCTTGAGTCTAGCAAGGTCAACCCCAAGTTTGGTCTTCTCGGAATTGAGCACACGAGATACAACAAGAGCATGATCAAGATCTTTCTTTAATTTAGCATGATCATCGTTGTGTGACTCCTCAAGAGCCAAGCGATGACCACGCTCTTCCTCAAGCGCATTAGAGAGATCCAATATCTCATCGGCATAGTCATGACTATGCCCCTCCATCTTAGAGATGGTGTCTTCGTGAGCCTCGATCATGTCATTGGCTTCACCAAGTTGTTCCAAGAGAGCAACAAAGTGCTTCTTGGTTTTACCCTTGAGCTTACTTATAAAAGACTCAAATTCATTCCCTTCCTCATTAGACCCTTCACTTTCATCAATGCAATCCGTCAAAGAGGGATTAGTAGTGATGGTGGTTTTGATGTTGGGGGTTACCTTTGTAACGCCCGAGTAATTAAGCTACAGTAATCCCACGCTAATGGTGCCACGTTACCTACGATATTGTTGCTAATCAATCATTAGATCAAAATCGGTCCAAAATTCAAATTCAAAATTTGGTAAAAAAATAAAAGTTTTCAAAAGTTAAATAAAAAATGTTCAGGTAGTGCTATAAATTGCCTATTTAATTATGGTGTAATAACCACATTTTTATAAAGTGCCTAAGAATTTTAAAATGGATTAAAACAGAAAAGAAAAATAAATAAAAGGAAAAGGAAAACATAAAAACAAAAGAACTAACAAAAAAAGAAAAAGAAAAGGGAAGCACCCCCCGGGCTCCGGCCCAGCAGGCCATTGGGCCACCCACTCGGCCAGCCCACCCTACCCCCCACTTCCCTTATCCACCCACCCGGTGTAATCCTAACCCCCACCGACGCCCCACTCGCACCCCACTCCCCCCACTCGCTTTCCTCTTCCTCCCCGATCCAGATCGGATCGAGGGGAACGCCCCCCCCGACGCCGTGCCCTTCGCCGTCGCCGCCTGGAGACCGCGCCGCCTCGCCGGACTTCTCCGTCGGCCTGCTTCCCTGCCGCGCGTCGTCCTCATCCCCTCGCCGCGCCCCGTTGCCCCGTCCCCTATGCCCACCATGAGCACGCGCCTCGCCCCTCTCCCTCGCTCGCTCACCGCGCCGCGCCCGCGCCGTCTGCGTTCTCGCCCGCGCCGCACCCGCCGCGGTCCGTCGCGGTTCGCACGCGCGCGAACCACGTCGCCCTGCCACGCGTGCCCCGCGGCCTCTGCCGGCCGGCGCCCCTGCTTCACATCGGCGCCACTGCTCCACCCCCGACCGCCCGTGCTCGTCTTCCCGTGCCGCGCTACTGCTATTGCCGGCGCCGCTGCAGCCACCGCTGCTGCCTGTCTCGTCTGTCCCTTGCAAGCGCCGCTGCTCCCCGTTGCTGCTTCTTGCTCGCCGCCCCACCTCCATCGTGAGCCGCAGTGGCCGCCCTGCTGCTCCGGTCTCTGCCACTGCGCCGCTCGTCACCGGCCCCGCGCTGCTCCACCACTGCAGCGCCCGCTACTGCATCGACGGTCGTTCGGGCTGGGCACCAGCGCCCCTGCGCCCGCACACCAGCAAGCCCGCGCGCCCGCTTAGGCCCCCGGGGCCACAGACAGCTGGGCCCGCCCTTGGCCCTATGACAAGTAGGGCCTCAAGCCCCCAAAACGTTTTAACAAAAAAAGGATTTTAATAAAATAAAATAAATAAATAAATAATTAATAATTAATTAATTGACTTAATTAATTAATTAAACTATTTAATTTTGATTAATTAAACTAAAACAACTAATTAAGCCTGACTAATTAAAGTGTTAATTAATTAAATAATCAGTCAATGACAGTGGGGCCCACCCATAATTAATTCTAATTAGATTAATTAAATTTGGATAATTAACATGTGTCTCTGACCAGTGGGACCCACCGGTCAGGTTGACCAGTCAACCCCCGTTGACTGCTGACGTCAGCATGACATCATGCTGATGTCATAAATCCATTTTCGAATTAATTTAAATAATTAATTAAATTCCAGAAATTAATAAAATCTTTAGAAATTCATATCTTTTAATCCGTAACTCGGATTAAATTATTTCAACATGAAAGTTGCTCAGAACGACGAGACGAATTCAGATACGCAGCCCGTTCGTCCACCACACATCCCTAGCATAGCAAACACGCAACTTTCCCCCTCTGGTTCATCTGTCCAAAAATGCGAAACACCGGGAATACTTTCCTGGATATTTCCCCCTTCACCGGTACGACCTCGTACCGCGTTAGGGCACACCTAGCATCACACTTTGTCATGTCATGCATCGTCATGCTTTTGTTTGTATTATATTTATTGTTTCTTCCCCCTCTTCTCTCGCTAGACCCCAAGACCGTCACCGCTGCTACCCAGTACGACTACGGCGTTGACGACCCCTCTCTCTTGCCAGAGCAACCAGGCAAGCCCCCCCCCTTGATCACCAGATATCGCCTACTCTACTCTCTATACTGCTTGCATTAGAGTAGTGTAGCATGTTACTGCTTTCCGTTAATCCTATCCTGATGCATAGCCTGTCATTGTTGCTACAACTATTGATACCTTACCTGCAATCCTAAATGCTTAGTATAGGATGCTAGTTTACCATCAGTGGCCCTACATTCTTGTCCGTCTGCCATGCTATACTATCGGGCCGTGATCACTCGGGAGTTGATCACGGGTATATACTTATACATAATATATGATACTTGTGGTGACTAAAAACAGGTCGGCTCGTAGGAGTACCCGCGAGTGGATCTTTGTGGCGAAGCGACAGGGTAGGTTGAGACCACCTAGGAGAGAGGTGGGCCTGGCCCTGGTCGGCGTTCATGATTATTTCAAGATAACACGTTTAACAAGATCTTGGTATTTGGTCTGAGTCTGGCCACTGGCCTATATGCACTAACCATCTACATGGGGACAGTTATGGGCACTCGACGTCGTGCTATTAGCCGAAGCCTTCGTGACGTCAGCGACTGAGCGGCGCGCGCCGGATTGGAACGTAAGCCTGCTCTTGTATTAGGGGGGGCTAGTTCTGCTTCCGGCCGCCCTCGCAACATGCAGGTGTGCAATGTTGGAAATATGCCCTAGAGGCAATAATAAAATGGTTATTATTATATTTCTTTGTTCATGATAATTGTCTATTGTTCATGCTATAATTGTGTTATCCGGAAATCGTAATACATGTGTGAATACATAGACCACAACACGTCCCTAGTGAGCCTCTAGTTGACTAGCTTGTTGATCAAAAGATAGTCATGGTTTCCTGACTATGGACATTGGATGTCATTGATAATGGGATCACATCATTAGGAGAATGATGTGATGGACAAGACCCAATCCTAAGCATAGCTCAAAGATCGTGTAGTTCGTTTGCCGTAGCTTTTTCGTATGTCAAGTATCATTCCTTAGAACATGAGATTGTGCAACTCCCGGATACCGTAGGAGTGCTTTGGGTGTGCCAAACGTCACAACGTAACTGGGTGACTATAAAGGTACACTACAGGTATCTCCGAAAGTGTCTGTTGGGTTGGCACGAATCGAGACTGGGATTTGTCACTCCGTATGACGAAGAGGTATCTCTGGGCCCACTCAGTAATGCATCATCATAATGAGCTCAATGTGACCAAGTGGTTGATCACGGGATCATGCATTATGGCATGAGTAAAGTGACTTGCCGGTAACGAGATTGAACTAGGTATTGGGATACCGACGATCGAGTCTCGGGCAAGTAACGTACCGATTGACAAAGGGAATTGTATACGGATTGATTGAATCCTCGACATCGTGGTTCATCCGATGAGATCATCATGGAGCATGTGGGAGCCAACATGGGTATCCAGATCCCGCTGTTGGTTATTGACCGGAGAGGCATCTCGGTCATGTCTGCATGTCTCCCGAACCCATAGGGTCTACACACTTAAGGTTCGGTGACGCTAGGGTTGTAGAGATATTAGCATACGGTAACCCGAAAGTTGTTCGGAGTCCTAGATGAGATCCCGGACGTCACGAGGAGTTCCGGAATGGTCCGGAGGTGAAGATTTATATATAGGAAGTCAAGTTTCGGCCACCGGGAAAGTTTCGGGGGTAATGGGTATTGTACCGGGACCACCGGAAGGGTCCCGGGGGTCCACCGGGTGGGGCCACCTATCCTGGAGGGCCACATGGGCTGAAGTGGGAGGGGAACCAGCCCCTAGTGGGCTGGTGCGCCCCCCTTGGGCCTCCCCCTGCGCCTAGTGTTGGAAACCCCAGGGGTGGGGGGCGCCACCCTTGCCTTGGGGGGCAAGGCACCCCCTTGGCCGCCCCCCCCCCCCCCCCCCGCCCCCCTTGGCACCCTATATATAGTGGGAGGGAGGGAGGGCAGCCACACCTAAGCCCTGGCCTCTCCCTCTCCCTCCCGTGACACTCCTCTGTCTCCCTGTGCTTGGCGAAGCCCTGCCGAGACCACCGTTGCTTCCACCACCACGCCGTCGTGCTGCTGGATCTTCATCAACCTCTCCTTCCCCCTTGCTAGATCAAGTTGAAGGAGACATCTTCCCAACCGTACGTGTGTTGAACGTGGAGGTGCTGTCCGTTCGGCACTTGGTCATCGGTGATTTGAATCACGTCGAGTACGACTCCATCAACCCCGTTCTCTTGAACGCTTCCGCGCACGATCTACAAGGGTATGTAGATGCACTCCTCTCTCCCTCGTTGCTAGATGACTCCATAGATTGATCTTGGTGGTGCGTAGAAAATTTTAAAAATTCTACTACGTTCGCCAACAGTGGCATCATGAGCTAGGTCTATGCGTAGTTACTATGCACGAGTAGAACACAAAGCAGTTGTGGGCGTCGAAATTGTCAATTTGCTTGCCGTTACTAGTCTTGTCTTGATTCGGTGGCATCATGGGATGAAGCGGCCCGGACCGACCTTACATGTACGCTTACGTGAGACTGGTTCCACCGATTGACATGCACTAGTTGCATAAGGTGGCTGGCGGGTGTCTGTCTCTCCCACTTTAGTCGGATCGGATTCGATGAACAGGGTCCTTATGAAGGGTAAATAGAAATTGACAATTCACGTTGTGGTTTCGGCGTAGGTAAGAAACGTTCTTGCTAGAAACCTATAGCAGACACGTAAAAACTTGCAACAACAATTAGAGGACGTCTAACTTGTTTTTGTAGCAAGTGTTTTGTGATGTGATATGGCCAAAGGATGTGATGAATGATATATGTGATGTATGAGATGATCATGTTCTTGTAATAGGAATCACGACTTGCATGTTGATGAGTATGACAACCGGCAGGAGCCATAGGAGTTGTCTTTATTTATTTATGACCTGCGTGTCAACATAAACGTCATGTAATTACTTTACTTTATTGCTAAAGCGTTAGCCATAGTAGTAGAAGTAATAGATGACGAGACAACTTCAAGAAGACACGATGATGGAGATCATGGTGTCATGCCGGTGACAACGATGATCATGGAGCCCCGAAGATGGAGATCAAAAGGAGCAAATGATATTGGCCATATCATGTCACTATTTGATTGCATGTGATGTTTATCATGTTTTACATCTTATTTGCTTAGAACGACGGTAGCATAAATAAGATGATCCCTCGCAATAATTTTAAGAAAGTGTTCCCCCTAACTGTGCACCGTTGCTAAGGTCCGTTGTTCCAAAGCACCACGTGATGATCGGGTGTGATAGGTTCTAACGTTCGCATACAATGGGTGTAAGCCAGATTTACACATGCAATACACTTAGGTTGACTTGACGAGCCTAGCATGTACAGACATGGTGAGGGAGTCCTGGATTAGGGGGTGTTCGGGTAGCCGGACTCCAGGACTATGAAGATACAAGATTGAAGACTTCGTCCCGTGTCCGGATGGGACTTTCCTTGGCGCGGAAGGCAAGCTTGGCGATGCGGATATTCAAGATCTCCTACCATTGTAACCGACTCTGTGTAACCCTAACCCTATCCGGTGTCTATATAAACCGAAGGGTTGTAGTCTGTAGGACATCAACTCCATATACAACAATCATACCATAGGCTAGCTTCTAGGGTTTAGCCTCCTTGATCTCATGGTAGATCTACTCTTGTACTACCCATATCATCAATATTAATCAAGCAGGAGTAGGGTATTACCTCCATCGAGAGGGCCCGAACCTGGGTAAAAACATCGTGTCCCTTGTCTCCTGTTACCATCCGGCCTTGACGCACAGTTCAGGACCCCCTACCCGAGATCCGTCGGTTTTGACACCGACATTGGTGCTTTCATTGAGAGTTCCTCTGTGTCATCGCCTTTAGGCCCGATGGCTCCTTTGATCATCAACAATGATGCGGTCCAGGGTGATACTTTTCTCCCCGGACAGATCTTCGTCTTCGGCGGCTTCACACCGCGGGCCAATTCGCTTGGCCACCTGGAGCAGATCGAAAGCTACGCCCCTGGCCATCAAGTTAGGTTTGGAAGCCTAAATTACGTGGCAGACATCCGCGGAGATTTGATCTTCGACAGATTCGAGCCACAACCAAGCGCGCCGCACTGTCTCGCGGGGCATGATCTAGCTCTGTCACCGAACAGTATCCCGGAGGCCGCAAACGCACCAGCTCTGACCCTTAATTCGGAGCCAGTTGTGTCAATCGAGGATGAGCGGTTGCACGTCACCTCGGGGGCTGCGATCTCAAAGGCTATCGAGCCGAACGCCGGCCCCACACTCCGCGTGACTCACGACTCCGAGGATCCGGACTCCTCCCCAGACTCCGAACCCCCCGCGCCCCTGACAATCGAATGCGATTGGGCGCCGATAATGGAGTTCACCGCTGCGGACATCTTTCAGCACTCGCCTTTTGGCGACATCCTGAATTCTCTCAAGTCTCTCTCTTTATCAGGAGAGCCCTGGCCGGATTACGGTCAGCGAGGATGGGATACGGACGATGAAGAAGTTCAAAGCCCACCCACCACCCACTTTGTAGCCACTGTCGACGATTTAACCGACATGCTTGACTTCGGCTCCGAAGACATCGACGGTATGGACGACGATGTAGGAGATGAACAGGAACCAGCACTTGTAGGGCGCTGGAAGGCCACCTCGTCATATGACATATATATGGTGGATACTCCAAAAGATGGAGATGGCGATGGAACAGCGGGGGATGACACCTCCAAGAAACAGCCAAAGCGCCGGCGTCAGCGACGCCGTTGTAAATCCCGCCAAAGCAAAAACGGTGATTCCGGCACGGGAGATAATACTAACCCCGGATAACACCGAAGAACACCCACCCCAGCAAGATTCGGCACAGGAAGATGGAGAAGCCAGCCCTCATGAGAGAGCGGCAGACCGAGAGGTCGAGGATGATAACTATATGCCTCCCTCCGAAGACGAGGCAAGCCTTGATGACGACGAATTCGTCGTACCATCAGACCCCGCCGAAGAAGAGCGTTTCAAACACAAGCTTTTAGCCACGGCAAGCAGCCTCGAGAAAAAGCAGCAACAGCTTAGAGCTGACCAAGATTTGCTAGTTGACAGATGGACTGAAGTCCTTGCGGCCGAAGAGTATGAACTCGAACACCCCTCCAAGAGTTACCCAAAGCGCAGGCCGCTACCACGATCAGAGGAGGAAGCACCTACATCACCAGTGCACGACATGACAGATCGGCCACCTCGCGGCCGCGATAGAGAGGCCTCTCGGCCCTCCACCCAAGCCATGTCCCGACGCCGCTCAACTAAGGCACGAGAAAATGCGCCAGACCTGCGAGACGTACTGGAGGATAAGGCAAGACAAACAAGATCGATCTACGGATCGCGCAGGCGCCCTACAGCACGTGACGATGATGTTCACTCCGGATACAACAAATCCGGCCGGGCCGAACACAACAGACATAGCTCTTCCGAGCTGCGTCGTGATATAGCCCAGTACAGAGGCGCCGCACACCCGCTATGCTTCACGGATGAAGTAATGGATCATAAAATCCCAGAGGGTTTCAAACCCGTAAACATCGAATCATACGATGGCACAACAGATCCGGCGTTATGGATCGAGGATTATCTCCTTCACATCCACATGGCACGCGGCGATGATCTACACGCCATCAAATACCTCCCACTCAAACTTAAAGGACCGGCCTGGCATTGGCTTAACAGCTTGCAAGCAGACTCAATCGGTTCTTGGGAGGACCTGGAAGCCGCATTCCTCGACAACTTCCAGGGCACTTACGTGCGACCACCGGATGCCGACGACTTAAGCCACATAATTCAGCAGCCAGAGGAATCGGCCAGGCAATTCTGGACACGGTTCCTAACAAAGAAAAACCAGATAGTCGACTGTCCGGACGCAGAGGCCCTAGCAGCCTTCAAGCATAACATCCGCGACGAGTGGCTCGCCCGGCACCTGGGACAGGAAAAGCCGAAATCTATGCAGCCCTCACGACACTCATGACCCGCTTTTGCGCGGGAGAAGACAGCTGGCTAGCTCGCAGAAACAACTTATCAAAGAACCCTGGTAATTCGGATACCAAGGACAAAAGTGGCAGGACACGTCGGAATAAGCAAAAACGCCGCGTTAGCAGCGACAGCAATGAAGACACGGCTGTCAATGCCGGATTCAGAGGCTATAAATCCGGTCAGCGGAAAAAGCCATTCAAAAAGAATACTCAGGGCCCGTCCAGTTCGGACCGAATACTCGACCGCTTGTGCCAGATACATGGCACCCCCGAAAGGCCAGCCAATCACACTAACAGGGATTGTTGGGTGTTCAAGCAGGCAGGCAAGTTACGAGCCGAAAACAAAGACAAGGGGATGCACAGCGACGACAAGGAGGAGCCCAGGCCGCCGAACAACAATGGACAGAAGGGCTTTCCCCCACAAGTGCGGACGGTGAACATGATATACGCAACCCACATTCCCAAGAGGGAGCGGAAGCGTGCGCTACGGGACGTATACACGATGGAGCCAGTCGCCCCAAAGTTCAACCCATGGTCCTCCTGCCCAATCACTTTTGATCGAAGGGACCATCCCACTAGCATCTGTCATGGCGGCTTCGCCGCATTGGTTCTCGACCCAATCATCGACGGATTTCATCTCACAAGAGTCCTCATGGACGGCGGCAGTAGCCTGAACCTGCTTTACTAGGATACAGTGCGGAAAATGGGCATAGATCCCTCAAGGATTAAGCCCACAAAAATGACCTTTAAAGGCGTTATACCAGGTGTAGAAGCCAACTGTAAAGGCTCAGTAACACTTGACGTGGTCTTCGGATCCCCGGACAATTTCCGAAGCGAAGAGTTAATCTTCGATATAGTTCCGTTTCGCAGTGGCTATCACGCCCTGCTCGGACGAACCGCATTCGCAAAGTTCAATGCGGTACCGCACTACGCATATCTCAAGCTCAAGATGCCAGGCCCTCGAGGAGTAATCACGGTCAACGGAAACACCGAACGCTCCCTCCGTACGGAGGAGCACACGGCGGCTCTCGCAGCGGAAGTACAAAGTAGCCTTCTTAGGCAATTCTCCAGTTCGGCCGTTAAAAAGCCAGACACTGCCAAGCGCGCCCGGAGTAACCCACAGCAGGACCGCCTGGCACGCTCTGAGCAAGCGTAGCAATGCGGCCCCAACCCCAGCTCTCGCGACATAGCGAAACCAGTGCCTCGCGTACATAACTACGCCCTTGAAATACCATGGGCACAGGGGAAGGGGCACAATAACGGCACGCCCAAAATACAGCTTAAAACGTACTAGGGGCTGCCGGATTCTTTTTTTAATTTTTTCTTACTTTCAGGACTCCATACTTCGGACGACCTGTTCGGCAATTCGACTGCCGCACAAACGATGCAAGATCCAGGGAGGCAGACAAGCCATGCCGCATTATGGAACTCCCAGGTGGTCTCTGTTACGAGCAGTATACCTGTTTTGAATACAATTCCGCGGCCTGCCCCTGGTCAGGACATGTTAAATAGTCCAATATCTTTTTGCTTATCGCACTATTTGTATCGTTCGGCTTTGATAAATAGCCTCTCTATAAACAATGCATAGCTTTTTGTCTATTTTTTGCATTATCCTCTTTTCACATATATGTTTATTAAATGACATGATTGCACCCGTACACCATGGTACGGCAAACACGCCAGGGGCTTCAGTACCCCTCATTATGGTGTGAGAAGTCCGTACACTTTCACAAGTGCGGCACCCCGAACTTATAGCACTATATGCATCGGCTCCGAATCATGATTTGGGTCAATAGTTGGGTTTGCCCGGCTCCTATGTTTTGGTGCCTTACGTTCCGCTATATCGGCTAAGGTAGCACTAGGAGAACCACTGCGATTGTGCCCCGGTTCAGCTGGGTTAAGCACCTCAGTGGAGAAAGCTAAAACTGACTGTCATGATGAGGCGAGAGACCGGTCGCTGTTCGAGAGGTTTTTCGAGTCCCTAAAGACTTATGCCGCTTCGAGCGAGGAGCTGGCTTTGTCCGGCCAAGGCGTGGATAGCGCCCCGAACTCGGTCTTCCGAACTAGGGGCTTCGCCGAAATTTAAAATTATAGAGTTCTATGCCTAAGTGAGAGTGTTCAAGCATTATAGTCCGATTGCCTGGTTTGTTGTGCTGAGTGCCTCCCTCGAAGGACCCAACTATGGGAAAAAGAGCGCTCAGGTTTATCCCGAACACCCCAGCACTAGTGGCATGGGGGCAGAAGCCGATGACTGGCCATCTCTCAATTTTTTTATAAACGGCCTCACAGAAAGTAATATTTTAAATTCAATAAGCATTGCTTAGCGCATATGAACAAGTTTTCAGCGCACAGGATAAACACGAGCGAGTTCATTCAAAAATCACATCCTTGGTACATTCATCCGCCACAAGGCGGACACCTGCAAGAACATCCTTGTAGTAGTTCTCGGGCTTGCGATGCTCCTTCCCCGGCGGCGGCCCGTCCTTCACAAGCTTCTCACCGTCCAGCTTACCCCAGTGCACCTTTGCACGGGCAAGGGCCCGACGGGCACCTTCGATGCAGACGGAGCGCTTGATGACCTCGAGCCTCGGACAGGCCTCCACCAGCCCGAAATAGCTCCCAGGCAGGGCCTCTCCGGGCCACAGTCGAACTATGAAGCCCTTCATGGCCTGTTCGGCCGCCTTGTGGAGCTCGACCAGCTGTTTCAGCTGGTCGCTCAAAGGCACAGGGTGTCCGGCCTCAGAATACTAAGACCAGAACACCTTCTCCGTTGAGCTGCCCTCTTTAGCTCGGTAGAATGCGGCGGCGTCGGATACGCTGCGGGGAAGATCTGCGAATGCCCCTGGAGAACTCCGGATTCGGGTAAGTAACAAGTAGTTTACTTTTATATTTCTGCTTTGCATAAAGAATGCCTTACCCGCTGCTATCTTCCTCATCTCCTCCAACTCTTGGAGGGCCTTTTGGGCTTCGGCCTTGGCAGACTTGGCAGTCTCAAGGGCCGTCACAAGCTCGGATGCTTGCGCCTTTGACTCAAGCTCCAAACTCTCATGTTTTTTCATGAGAGCCTGAAGCTCTTGCTGCACCTCGCCGACCTGAGCCCCAAGTCTGTCTCGCTCGGTGCGCTCCGCGGCCATTTTCTTTTCGGCCTCAGACAGCGCCTGCTTAAGGGTCTCCACCTCAGTCGTGGCCCCTACAATAAGCAGTACAATCTTGTTATTTTTTTTGCAATCGCGCCTTTTTATAGGCACTTTTTCTGTAAGGTATTTCTTACATTCTTTCTCCTCGAGCTGCCGCTTGGCAAGGCCGAGCTCTTGCTCGGTCCGCTCGAGGTCCTGCTTCAGGACACCCACCTCCGCAGTCAGTGCGGCGGTGGATAGCAGCGAAGCCTGCATACGCATATTGACTCTTTTTGGTTAGACTCCTGCGATATTTAATAGATCCTCTATTCGGCTTTTCTTTCCGAACGCCAAACAGAGCATCAGGGGCTACTGTCTATGCGGTAATATTTTACATATTTTTACTTACCTCGAAGCCTGTTAGAAGGCTAGCGCAAGCTTCAGTCAGTCCGCTCTTGGCGGACTGAACCTTCTGGATCACCGTACTCATAATAGTACGGTGCCCCTCGTCGATGGAGGCGCCGTCAAGCACCTCCAGCAGATTGTCCGGCACCTCCGGTTGGACGGAGGCCGCCGGCTCAGAAGGCTTGCTCCTCTTGGAAGGAGTTCGCCTACCGCGGTCCGGAACTGTGGAAGATTCCGGCGCGGTGTCCGGCACAAAGCCGGACTTGGAGCCCTGGGGGGCCTTATCCCCTTCACTCCTGGAGTCCGGGAGGTTGCCTTGCGGCTCCTCCGGGACCACCTCCTCCTGCCCCGGAGCTTGTCGCGACGCCACTTCGGCGTCATCTGCAGTGCGGGGGGAGACAGCGGGCGGAACTGAGTTCACGTCCGATGAGTCCAGGGAGCCGCCCGACGATTTGTTGAATTCGGCCCGGGGCGGGCTGCATAATTACGTTCGACATTAGGGAAAGCTGTGCAACAAAGGAACATCATGAGTTACTCTGATATCTGAACTTACGATTTCGCCGGACGCTTGGCCCTGTTTGGCCACTCCTCTTCGCCCTCTTCGGCGTTGGGGGAGTAGTCCGGCGGAGGGGTCTTCCTTTTCCTAGACCCCTCGGCCTCCCCCGTTGGGGCGGCCTTCCTCTTCTCTCCTCCCTCCGCTGGGGGGGAGAGTTTTCTTCTTCCTCCTCCTCGTTTTCACAGGAAGAGGGCGTCTCGGACTTGTCGGATGACGAGTCCGACACCACCACGTTACGGGCACTCTTTCGAGTCCCCGTGGTCTTCTTCTTCTTGGCCTTCTTTTCCGGCACCACATAAGGCGCCGGAACCAGCAGCTTCACTAGTAGAGCTGGGGCTGGGTCTTCGGGCAGCGGAGCCGGACAGTTAATCGGTCCGGATATCGCCCGCCAAGCCTGTCAAAGGTAGGGGAGTTTAGATCCCGCATAGAGTCAAACTATGAAAAAAGCTTAACATCCTGTAAAAGGTGAAGATAGCTTACCTCACTAGTGTGACGCTGCGAGCTGTATCCGCGGTCCTCGGAAGCGGATGCGGGAGCCTCGGCGCCCTTGAATAGCACCTTCCAGGCATCTTCGTACGTCGTGTCAAAGAGCCTGCTAAGGGTTTGGTGCTGCGCCGGGTCGAACTCCCACAGATTAAAATCCCGTTGTTGGCACGGGAGGATCCGGCGGACGAGCATAACCTGGATTACATTAACAAGCCGGATTGGCTTGTTCACCAGGGACTGGATGCATGTTTGCAATCCGGTCACCTCTTTTTCGTCACCCCACGACAGGCCCGTCTCTTTCCAGGACATAAGCCGCGTGGGGGGTCCGGATCGGAACTCGGGGGCTGCGATCCAGTTCGGATCGCGTGGCTCGGTGATGTAAAACCACCCGGATTGCCACCCCTTTAGGGTCTCCACAAAAGAGCCCTCGAACCATAGGACGTTGGCCATCTTGCCCGCCATGGCGCCTCCGCACTCCGCCTGGCTGCCGCGCACCACCTTGGGCTTGACGTTGAAGGTCTTGAGCCAGAGGCCGAAATGAGGGCGGACGCGGAGGAAAGCCTCGCACACGACGATAAACGCCGAGATGTTGAGGATGAAGTTCGGGGCCAGATCGTGGAAATCCAGGCCGTAGTAGAACATGAGCCCCCGGACAAATGGGTGGAGTGGAAAACCCAGTCCGCGGAGGAAGTGGGGAAGAAATACTACCCTCTCATGGGGCCTTGGGGTGGGGAGAAGCTGCCCCTTTTCGGGAAGCCGGTGCGCGATGTCCTTAGACAGGTATCCGGCCTTCCTTAGCTTCTTGACTTGGCCCTCCGTAGCGGAGGAGACCATCCACTTGCCTCCCGCTCCGGACATTGCTGGAGAAGGTTGAGGTGGGAAGTGCGGGCTTGGGCGCTGGAGCTCGAGCGCGCAGGAGATGGATAGGCAAAGGAGGAAGAAGGCGTAGGTAAAAAGGTGGATCCTTATCCCCTTATATGGGCGGATGCGGTTGTGCGTCCCCACCAGCCTAGTAAAACTCGCTTGCCTCCCAAGCGCCGTGATAAATGGCGCGGTTGGGTTACCCACGTCCGTATTGATGAGAATCCCGTAAAAGGGGTACACGATCTCTGCTTTGACAAGACGTGCCAAGGAAACCGCCTCGCAAAACGTGCTGAGGTGGAAAAGTAAAAACGATTCGAGTAAAGGACTTGGCCGTAGTGTGATGACGCACTGCGGAATACGTCAGCAGATTTGATTTGTGTTTATATTATTCTCTCTATGGAAATATGTGGAAACTTATTTTGCAGAGCCGGACACTACTCTTGGTGTTTACAATCTTCTATGAAGGACTTGGAGGAGGAACCCGCCTTGCAATGCCGAAGACAATCTGCGCGCCGGACTCGTCGTCATTGAAGCCTGGTTCAGGGGCTACTGAGGGAGTCCTGGATTAGGGGGTGTTCGGGTAGCCGGACTATACCTTCATCCGGACTCCAGGACTATGAAGATACAAGATTGAAGACTTCGTCCCGTGTCCGGATGGGACTTTCCTTGGCGTGGAAGGCAAGCTTGGCGATGCGGATATTCAAGATCTCCTACCATTGTAACCGACTCTGTGTAACCCTAACCCTATCCGGTGTCTATATAAACCGGAGGGTTGTAGTCTGTAGGACATCAACTCCATATACAACAATCATACCATAGGCTAGCTTCTAGGGTTTAGCCTCCCTGATCTCGTGGTAGATCTACTCTTGTACTACCCATATCATCAATATTAATCAAGCAGGAGTAGGGTATTACCTCCATCGAGAGGGCCCGAACTTGGGTAAAAACATCGTGTCCCTTGTCTCCTGTTACCATCCGGCCTTGACGCACAGTTCGGGACCCCCTACCCGAGATCCACCGGTTTTGACACCGACACATGGCCTCGGAACACGGAAGACCGAAAGGTCGAGCATGAGTCATATAGAAGATACGATCAACATGAAGATGTTCACCGATGTTGGCTAGTCCGTCTCACGTGATGATCGGACACGACCTAGTTAACTCGGATCATGTTTCACTTAGATGACTGGAGGGATGTCTATCTGAGTGGGAGTTCATTGAATAATTTGATTAGATGAACTTAATTATCATGAACTTAGTCTAAAATCTTTACAATATGTCTTGTAGATCAAATGTCCCATGTTGTCCTCAACTTCAACGCATTCCTAGAGAAAACCAAGCTGAAAGACGATGGCAGCAACTATATGGACTGGGTCCGGAACCTGAGGATCATCCTCATAGCTGCCAAGAAAGATTATGTCCTAGAAGCACCGCTAGGTGACGCACCTGTCCCACAGAACCAAGACGTTATGAACGCTTGGCAGTCACGGGCTGATGTTTACTCCCTCATTCAGTGCGGCATGCTTTACAGCTTAGAATTGGGGCTCCAAAAGCGTTTTGAGAGACACGGAGCATATGAGATGTTTGAAGAGCTGAAAATGGTTTTTCAAGCTCATGCCCGGGTCAAGAGATATGAAGTCTCCGACAAGTTCTTCAGCTGTAAGATGGAGGAAAATAGTTCTGTCAGTGAGCACATACTCAGAATGTCTAGGTTGCATAACTGCTTGACTTAGCTGGGAGTTAATCTCCCGGATGACGCGGTCATTGACAGAATCCTTCAATCGCTTCCACCGAGCTACAAGAGCTTTGTGATGAACTTCAATATGCAGGGGATGGAAAAGACCATTCTTGAGGTGTATTCAATGCTGAAATCAACAGAGGTGGAAATTAAAAAGGAACATCAAGTGTTGATGGTGAATAAAACCACTAAGTTCAAGAAAGGCAAGGGTAAGAAGAACTTCAAGAAGGACGGCAAGGGAGTTGCCGCGCCTGGTAAGCAAGCTGCCGGGAAGAAGCCAAAGAATGGACCCAAGCCCGAGACTGAGTGTTTTTATTGCAAGGGAAGTGGTCACTGGAAGCGGAACTGCCCCAAATACTTAGCGGACAAGAAGGCCGGAAACACTAAAGGTATATGTGATATACATGTAATTGATGTGTACCTTACCAGTACTCGTAGTAGCTCCTGGGTATTTGATACCGGTGCGGTTGCTCACATTTGTAACTCAAAGCAGGAGCTACGGAATAAGAGGAGACTGGCGAAGGACGAGGTGACGATGCGCGTCGGGAATGGTTCCAAGGTCGATGTGATCATCGTCGGCACACTGCCTCTACATTTACCTACGGGATTAGTTTTAAACCTCAATAATTGTTATTTAGTGCCAGCTTTGAGCATGAACATTGTATCAGGATCTCGTTTAATTCGAGATGGCTACTCATTTAAATCCGAGAATAATGGTTGTTCTATTTATATGAGAGATATGTTTTATGGTCATGCTCCGATGGTGAATGGTTTATTCTTAATGAATCTCGAGCGTAATGCTACACATATTCATAGTGTGAATACCAAAAGATGTAAGGTTGATAATGATAGTCCCACATACTTGTGGCACTGCCGCCTTGGTCACATAGGTGTCAAACGCATGAAGAAGCTCCATGCAGATGGACTTTTAGAGTCTCTTGATTACGAATCATTTGACACGTGCGAACCATGCCTCATGGGTAAAATGACCAAGACTCCGTTCTCAGGAACAATGGAGCGAGCAACCAACTTATTGGAAATCATACATACTGATGTGTGCGGTCCAATGAGTGTTGAGGCTCGCGGTGGCTATCGTTATGTTCTCACCCTCACTGATGACTTGAGTAGATATGGGTATGTCTACTTAATGAAACACAGGTCTGAGACCTTTGAAAAGTTCAAGGAATTTCAGAGTGAGGTTGAGAATCAACGTGACAAGAAAATCAAGTTCTTGCGATCAGATCGTGGGGGGGGGGAATACTTGAGTCACGAATTTGGCACACACTTAAGAAAATGTGTAATAGTTTCACAACTCACGCCGCCTGGAACACCTCAGTGTAATGGTGTGTCCGAACGTTGTAATCGCACTCTATTGGATATGGTGCGATCTATGATGTCTCTTACCGATTACCGCTATCATTTTGGGGCTATGCTTTAGAGACTGCTGCATTCACTTTAAATAGGGCTCCATCGAAATCCGTTGAGACGACACCGTATGAATTATGGTTTGGGAAGAAACCTAAGCTGTCGTTTCTAAAAGTTTGGGGATGCGATGCTTATTTGAAGAAACTTCAACCTGAAAAGCTCGAACCCAAGTCGGAAAAATGCGTCTTCATAGGATACCCTAAAGAAACTGTTGGGTATACCTTCTACCTCAGATCCGAAGGCAAGATCTTTGTTGCCAAGAATGGGTCCTTTCTAGAGAAAGAGTTTCTCTCGAAAGAAATAAGTGGGAGGAAAGTAGAACTTGATGAAGTATTACCTCTTGAACCGGTAAGTGGCGCAGCTCAAGAAAATGTTCCTGAGGTGCCTGCACCGACTAGAGAGGAAGTTAATGATGATGATCATGAAACTTCAGATCAAGTTACTACTGAACTTCATAGGTCCACGAGGACACGTTCCGCACCAGAGTAGTACGGCAACCCTGTCTTGGAAATCATGTTGTTAGACAACGGTGAACCTTCGAACTATGAAGAAGTGATGGCGGGCCCGGATTCCGGCAAATGGCTGGAAGCCATGAAATCCGAGATAGGATCCATGTATGAAAACAAAGTATGGACTTTGACTGACTTGCCCGATGATCGGCGAGCAAAAGAAAATAAATGGATCTTTAAGAAGAAGACAGACGCGGATGGTAATGTGACCATATATAAATCTCGGCTTGTCGCTAAGGGTTATCGACAAGTTCAAGGGGTTGACTACGATGAGACTTTCTCACCCGTAGCGAAGCTGAAGTTCGTTTGAATCATGTTAGCAATTGCCGCATTCTATGATTATGAGATATGGCAAATGGACGTCGAAACGGAATTCCTTAATGGCTTCCTTAAGGAAGAATTGTATATGATGCAACCGGAAGGTTTTGTCGATCCTAAGAATGCTGATAAGGTGTGCAAGCTCCAATGCTCGATTTATGGGCTGGTGCAAGCATCTCGGAGTTGGAACATTCGTTTTGATGAGATGATCAAAGCGTTTGGGTTTATGCAGACTTATGGAGAAGCCTACATTTACAAGAAAGTGAGTGGGAGCTCTGTAGCATTTCTCATATTGTATGTGGATGACATACTGTTGATGGGAAATGATATAGAATTCTTGGAAAGCATAAAGGCCTACTTGAACAAGTGTTTTTCAATGAAGGACCTTGGAGAAGCTGCTTATATATTAGGCATCAAGATCTATAGAGATAGATCGAGACGCCTCATTGGTCTTTCACAGAGTATGTACCTTGACAAGATATTGAAGAAGTTCAAAATGGATCAGTCAAAGAAGGGGTTCTTGCCTGTATTGCAAGGTACGAGATTGAGCACGGCTCAATGCCCGACCACGGCAGAAGATAGAGAAAAGATGAGTGTCGTCCCCTATGCCTCGGCCATAGGGTCTATCATGTATGCTATGCTGTGTACCAGACCTGATGTAAACCTTACCGTAAGTTTGGTAGGAAGATACCAAAGTAATCCCGGCATGGAACACCGGACAGCGGTCAAGAATATCCTGAAGTACCTGAAAAGGACTAAGGAAATGTTTCTCGTTTATGGAGGTGATGAAGAGCTCGTCGTAAAGGGTTACGTCGATGCTAGCTTCGACACAGATCTGGATGACTCTAAGTCACAAACCGGATACGTGTATATTTTGAATGGTGGGGCAGTAAGCTGGTGCAGTTGCAAGCAAAGCGTTGTGGCGGGATCTACATGTGAAGCGGAGTACATGGCAGCCTCGGAGGCAGCACAAGAAGCAGTCTGGCTGAAGGAGTTCATTACCGACCTAGGAGTCATACCCAATGTGTCGGGCCCGATGACTCTCTTCTGTGACAACACTGGAGCTATTGCCCTTGCCAAGGAGCCCAGGTTTCACAGGAAGACCAGGCATATCAAGCGTCGCTTCAACTCCATTCGTGAAAGTGTTCAAAATGGAGACATAGAGATTTGTAAAGTACATACGGACCTGAATGTGGCAGATCCGTTGACTAAACCTCTCCCTAGAGCAAAACATGATCAACACCAGAACTGCATGGGTCTTCGATTCATCACAATGTAACTAGAATATTGACTCTAGTGCAAGTGGGAGACTGTTGGAAATATGCCCTAGAGGCAATAATAAAATGGTTATTATTATATTTCTTTGTTCATGATAATTGTCTATTGTTCATGCTATAATTGTGTTATCCGGAAATCGTAATACATGTGTGAATACATAGACCACAACACGTCCCTAGTGAGCCTCTAGTTGACTAGCTCGTTGATCAACAGATAGTCAGGGTTTCCTGACTATGGACATTGGATGTCATTGATAATGGGATCACATCATTAGGAGAATGATGTGATGGACAAGACCCAATCCTAAGCATAGCTCAAAGATCGTGTAGTTCGTTTGCTGTAGCTTTTCCGAATGTCAAGTATCATTCCTTAGAACATGAGATTGTGCAACTCCCGGATACCTTAGGAGTGCTTTGGGTGTGCCAAACGTCACAACGTAACTGGGTGACTATAAAGGTACACTACAAGTATCTCCGAAAGTGTCTGTTGGGTTGGCATGAATCGAGACTGGGATTTGTCACTCCGTATGACGGAGAGGTATCTCTGGGCCCACTCGGTAATGCATCATCATAATGAGCTCAATGTGACCAAGTGGTTGATCACGGGATCATGCATTACGGCACGAGTAAAGTGACTTGCCGGTAACGAGATTGAACTAGGTATTGGGATATCGACGATCGAGTCTCGGGCAAGTAACGTACCGATTGACAAAGGGAATTGTATACAGATTGATTGAATCCTCGACATCGTGGTTCATCCGATGAGATCATCATGGAGCATGTGGGAGCCAACATGGGTATCCAGATCCCGCTGTTGGTTATTGACCGGAGAGGCATCTCGGTCATGTCTGCATGTCTCCCGAACCCGTAGGGTCTACACACTTAAGGTTCGGTGACGCTAGGGTTGTAGAGATATTAGCATACGGTAACCCGAAAGTTGTTCGGTGTCCTAGATGAGATCCCGGACGTCACGAGGAGTTCCGGAATGGTCCGGAGGTGAAGATTTATATATAGGAAGTCAAGTTTCGGCCATCGAGAAAGTTTCGGGGGTCATCGATATTGTACCGGGACCACCGGAAGGGTCCCGGTGGTCCACCGGGTTGGGCCACCTATCTCGGAGGGCCCCATGGGCTGAAGTGGGAGGGGAACCAGCCCCTAGTGGGCTGGTGCGCCCCCCTTGGGCCTCCCCTGCGCCTAGGGTTGGAAACCCTAGGGGTGGGGGCGCCATCCTTGCCTTGGGGGGCAAGGCACCCCCTTGGCCGCCGCCCCCCCTAGGAGATTGGATCTCCTAGGGCCGGCACCCCCACTTGCCACCCTATATATAGTGGGGGGAGGGAGGGCAGCCGCACCCAAGCCCTGGCCTCTCCCTCTCCCTCCCGTGACACTCCTCCGTCTCCCTGCGCTTGGCGAAGCCCTGCTGAGACCACCGTTGCTTCCACCACAACGCCGTCATGCTGCCGGATCTTCATCAACCTCTCCTTCCCCCTTGCTGGATCAAGTTGGAGGAGACGTCTTCCCAACCGTACGTGTGTTGAACGTGGAGGTGATGTCTGTTCGGCACTTGGTCATCGGTGATTTGAATCACGTCGAGTACGACTCCATCAACCCCGTTCTCTTGAACGCTTCTGCGCGGGATCTACAAGGGTATGTAGATGCACTCCTCTCTCCCTCGTTGCTAGATGACTCCATAGATTGATCTTCGTGGTGCGTAATTTTTTTTAAAAATTCTGCTACGTTCCCCAACATGCAATGGGCGATGGGCCCAGACCCCTGTGCCATAGGATTTAGACCGGCGTGCTGACCTCTCTGTTGTGCCTAGGTAGGGCTGCGACGTGTTGATCTTCCGAGGCCGGGCATGACCTAGGAAAGTGTGTCTGGCCAAATGGGATCGAGTGTGTTGGGTTATGTGGTGCACCCATGCAGGGAAGTTAATCTATTCGAATAGCCGTGATCTTCGGTAACAAGACGACTTGGAGTTGTACCTTGACCTTACGACAACTAGAACCGGATACTTAATAAAACACACCCTTCCAAGTGCCAGATACAACCGGTGATCGCTCTCTCATAGGGCGACGAGGGGAGGATCATCGGTTAGGATTATGCTATGCGATGTTACTTGGTGAACTTACCATCTACTCTCTTCTCCTGCTGCAAGATGGAGGTTACCAGAAGCGCAGTCTTCGAAAGGACTAGCTATCCCCCTCTTATTCCGGCACTCTGCAGTTCAGTCCACATATGATAGCCTTATTCCATTTGATACCAATGCATACATATGTAGTGTAGCTCCTTGCTTGCGAGTACTTTGGGTGAGTACTCACAGTTGCTTTGCTCCCTCTTTTCCCCCTTTCTTTACTCGGTTGCTGTGACCAGACGATGAAGCCCAGGAGCCAGACGCCACCGTCGACGACGACTACTACTACTCGGGAGGAGCCTACTACTACGTGCAGCCCGCTGACGGCAACCAGGAGTAGTTAGGAGGATCCCAGGCAGGAGGCCTGCGCCTCTTTCGATCTGTATCTCAGTTTGTGCTAGCCTTCTTAAGGCAAACTTGTTTAACTTATGTCTGTACTTAGATATTGTTGCTTCCGCTGACTCGTCTATGATCGAGCTCTTGTATTCGAGCACTCGAGGCCCCTGGCTTGTAATATGATGCTTGTATGACTTATTTTATTTATAGAGTTGTGTTGTGATATCTTCCCGTGAGTCCCTGATCTTGATCGTACATGTTTGCCTGTATGATTAGTGTACGGTCAAATCGGGAGCGTCACAAGTTGGTATCAGAGCCGACTGCCTGTAGGAATCTCCCTTCCACACTCCTTGGCCGAAGTCGAATCTAGACATTACAAAAACTTTTACTAACATGGCTGTGTGCCTTACGGGCCCACATCGCCATCTGGATGGTATTAGGATCTTTTACTCCTCGATCCTTACTTTGGGACTCTGAACTCTCTCCTACTCTGGTTAAACGATTTTACTAACTCTAACACTAGGATCCCGTGATCACGTTCACCCCAAAGTTGGATAAGCCCTAGTTATTCTTTAGAGTAATATTTGAACATTATCCATATTGTCATTTGACTCCTGTGAAAACATCTTTGTTTTCAGATGGAACCCACGAGGCAGGTCGTGCGCCACACGACGGCCATTGGTGCTTCAGGATCACCTGCTGTGTTGGTTGAGATGATGACCTATCTGGGTTATCGCTGGCACCCTGAGTACACCGTCTATGTGGAGTACCAGGACTTCAACCAGGAGCAATACCGTGCCATCATCCACCTCTACTCTCGGGAGTATGACTCCACTACCGTGCTGCACACTGCTCATGGTGTTGGAGTGACTATCAACATGGCAGTCCACGATGCTGCTTATGCTGCTTTGACACGTCTTCGTGGAGAGTATCAGGAGTTGGACACCTCCCCCTTCAGGCACATTGCTATCGCATCCGATGTTGGTGCAGAGGGATACTACACTGCTGCCTACTCCACTGTCACCCGAGAGCCCTTCTACCATCAGAACCTGGTTCTGCATGCTGATGGGCTGGATAGAGCTAACCGAGCTCTTCGCCACGAGTTGTACACCACCCGTCAGCATCTGTATCGTGCTCTGACGCTGTTGCACCCATCTGTCCGCTCTGGTGATCTGTCGCGTTCTGCGATCTACCCTGCCAGGACCGTGATGCCCCAGGGCGTCGGCTGGCCAGATGTGGGAGGCTACTCTCCTGCACTTGGTCCTCTCCTGTCACCTGTGCATCGGGTTCTGCACCAGAGTATCCGCGGACCCCAGGCTACTCGCATGGAGGTCTTCCCTTCGCGTCACTACCAGCTGTCAGGCTACACCTACCTCCACAGTTCCTCCTGGGACTGATGTAGGCTTGCTTGTTAGTGTTAGATGCATTCGTCGCGAGCCTGCGTGCCGCCTATGATGTATTAGTCTATGTACTGAACTCTGTGTACCGAACTCTATGCATGGTCTCTTTTGTAAGATATGCCGACTACTATGTAGTACCTATCGTGCTGCTTTCATTGTGCATGTTTCATCATGAATGATTCTTGTCTTTGCAAATTTCTCGATGCTAAACTACCCCTGTTATATATTAGCAGGATGGTTAGACCAGGTGGTCGTGGACGTGGTGGAAACCTCCCACCACCGCCTGAGTACATGGCTGGTATGATCCAACAGCTTGAGATGAATCGCCAGTTCATGGAGAATATGATGGCTCAGTTTCCTCGCCCCAATATGAACCAGCAGCCAACCCCAGTAACTCTGCAGGATTTCATGCGCCTGAACCCAACTGTTTACCGCAGCTCAACTCAGCCTCTGGATGCTGATGACTGGCTCTGTGACATCACCTATCAGATGGAGTCTGCTGATGTAGCCCCTGCCAGCTATGTCACCTTTGCTTCCTTCTTCCTGAAGGGACCCGCAGCTCAATGGTGGGACAGCCACAGGCGTACTCTGCCAGTTGGAACAATCATCACCTAGCCAAACTTCCAAGCTGCCTTTCGTGCGCGCTTCATTCCTCAAGGAGTCATGGACCGTAAGAAGCGCGAGTTTCGCAACCTCACCCAAGGCAACAAGACTGTTGAAGCTTATCAGCGGGAGTTTCTTGACTTGTCCCGCTATGCTGAAGAAGACATCGCAACTGATGCACACAGACAGGAGAAGTTCCGTGATGGCCTTCAAGCTGATATCAAGCTCGCACTTCTAGTGCACGACTTTGCTGATTTCGCCACCCTGGTGAACAAGGCCATCAATGTCGAAACTGGTCTGCAGGAATACCAGAGCTCTCACAGGCGCAACCATGACACGGGCTCATCTTCGGGCCCGTCCTCGCAGAAGTGCAAGATATGGATTCCCAACAGCATGTACCAGCCGAATGCACCTGCCCCAAGGCAGACCTATGCTGCACCTCGTCTGCCTGCTCCACCAACTAGGCAGCCAAGGCTCCCAGCTCCGCCACCCCAAGCTCTTGTTCCCACTCCCAATAATGGTCTGTGCTACAAGTGTGGTCAACCAGGTCACCGTGCTAGGGATTGCAATCAGAACCAGAATCAACTGGCCCTCCCAGCAACTGGTCATGGAAACAACCAGCCCCGCAACAACAATGCCAAGTCTTATGGTCGTGTCCATGCCAACCACGTTGATCTCAATGAAGTTCTAGACCAGCCCGCTACCGTGATGGGTACACTCCTCGTAAATTTAGCACCAACATCTGTTTTATTTGATACAGGTGCATCACATTCATTCATGTCAGAGGACTTTGCATTGATGCATGTCATTAAAAGCGAGGATATGAACACTTTGTTATTAGTACACACTCCCACGGGCCAATGCCGGACCTCCATGATTTGCAACAATGTCCCCGTTGGAATCGAAGGACTGGAATTCCTTGCCTCTCCCATCGTACCGAAGTCTTGTAGCATCGACCTCATTCTGGGAATGGATTGGTTGAAAGCGCATACTGCTTCTATAGTTTGCGCCACTAAGGTCGTCCATCTGCTACACCCTTCTGATGAAATAATAGCTTACCAAGCTCATGTAGTTTAGAACGCCGAGGCACGGCTTTATGCCTTGAATGCATTGAACGCTGCACCACTCAAGGGCATTGAAAACATTCCCGTCGTTCGTGAATTCCAAGACGTCTTCCCAGAAGAACTTCTAGGGATTCCCCTTGCTAGAGCTGTTGAATTCATCATCGACTTGAAACCCGGCACCACCCCTATAGCTAAACGACCCTACAAGATGCCGCCGCATGAACTCATTGAGCTTAAGGAGGAAATCGACAAATCTCTTGTCAAAGGTTTCATTCGCCCAAGTTGCTCTCCTTGGGGAGCACCTTCTCTCTTTGTTAAGAAGAAGGATGGGACAAACCGATTAGTCCAAGACTACCGTCCTATAAACCAAGCTACCATTCAGAATAAATATCCTCTTCCTCGGATCAATGATCTGTATGATCAACTGGCTGGATCTTCAGTGTTCTCCAAACTTGACTTGAGGTTGGGTTACCACCAGATCCGTGTTCGTGAAGAGGACATCCCAAAAACCGCCTTCCTGACTCGGTATGGGTCTTACGAGTACACAGTCATGTCATTCGGCTTAACGAATGCTCCAGCTACCTTCTCTTGTTTGATGAACTATATATTCATGGATTACCTCGACAAGTTTGTCGTGGTTTATTTGGACGATATCCTTGTATTTTCCAAGAACAAGGAAGAACATGCTGAACATCTTTGTCTTGTGCTGGAAAAGCTTCGAGAGCATCAACTGTATGCTCAGTATTCCAAGTTTGAATTCTGGCTCCCAGAAGTAACCTATCTTGGGCATGTCATCTCCAAGGATGGTATTGCCGTAAACCCTGAACGAGTTCAGGCTATTCTCGATTGGACTCCTCCGAAGAATGTCAAGCAAGTCCGAAGTTTTCTCGGTCTCGCCAGCTATTGTCGTCGATTCGTCGAGAACTTGTCCAAGATTACCAGGCCCCTGACTAATCTGTTGCATAAGGGTGTCAAGTTCGACTGGACAGACAAGTGCCAGGAAAGTTTCCAGGCGCTCAAAGACAAGTTGACTTCTGCCCCGGTGCTTGCTCCACCTGATACTAAGAAGGACTTCGTCATTTACTGCGAGCTTCTCGTCAAGGATTAGGCTGTGTCCTAATGCAAGAGCGCAGAGTGATTGCTTATGCCTCTCGTCAACTGCGCCCTCATGAAGAAAACTACCCAGTTCATGACCTCGAGCTTGCTGCTGTCATTCATGCACTGAAGCAGTGGCGACATTACCTTCTCGGTAATCGTTGCAAGATCTTCACCGACCACCCAAGTCTGAAGTATCTGTTTACTCAGCCAGATCTGAACCTCCATCAGTAGAGATGGATGGAGACTATTGCAGACTTTGACATGGGTATATCCTATACCCCCGGCAAGGCTAATGTAATGGTTGATGCCTTGAGCTGCAAGTCTTACTGCAATCACCTCCAGGTTCACAAAGTTCAGCTCTTGCTTGTCGAAGAATTTAGAAAGCTAAACCTTCATATTGTTCCTCCTGGAGCACTCGCCCCCCCTCCCCCAGAGTTTCAGAAGATGAATCTTCGTGTTGTTACTAAGGGTTCTCTAAATACCCTGGCTGTCGTACCAGATCTTGTAGCTGGTATAAAGACTATTCAAGGTTGTGACTCTGAAGTCCATAAGATTAAACGTCATCTAGCAGAAGGAAAGCCCTCCTTCTTCTCTATCGCCGATGATGGCGCCTTGTACTTCAAAGGCCGCCTAGTGGTACCACGTTCGAGGAAAAACCTGGATCAGACTAAAGGGGTTATGAAAGAAGCTCATGATACGCCTTTGTCTATTCATCCTGGTAGTACAAAGATGTACCAAGATATTCGTCAAAGATTCTGGTGGTCTAATATGAAGCAGGATATTGCTCGTTATGTTGCTGAGTGTGATGTTTGTCGCCGTATCAAAGCAGAGCATCAAAGGCCTGCTGGAACTCTGCAACCTATCTTTATTCCTGAGTGGAAATGGGACCATGTTGAAATGGACATCGTCACTGGATTTCCCAAATCGCAGAAAGGTAATGATGCTATTCTTGTCGTCATTGACCGGCTTTCTAAAGTTGCACATTTTCTGGTGGTCAAAGAGACAATCACTGCTAGTCAACTTGCTACTCTCTACATGTCCAGAACTGTTTCACTTCACGGTATTCCACTGGTTATCAGTTCAGACCGTGGCAGCTTATTCACTTCAAGATTCTTGGCAAGTTTCCAAGAAGCTATGGGGACTCATCTGTCGTTCAGTACGGCGTTTCATCCTCAGTCGCAAGGACATGTTGAACGTGTCAACCAAGTTCTCGAAGACATGCTTCGAGCTTGTGTAATTTCCTTCGGCAAGAAATGGGAGGAATCTCTCCCATATGCCGAGTTCTCTTATAATAATAGCTATCAAGCTAGTCTGAAGATGTCCCCCTTCGAAGTGCTATATGGACGGAAGTGTCGAACCCCTGTGAACTGGTCAGAAACTGGGGAACGTCCACTCTTCGGTCCGGATATTATCCAACAGGCCGAAGAACAAGTTCGCATTATACGCGAGAATCTCAAGACTGCCCAGTCACGTCAGAAAAGTCAGTATGACCGTCATCACAAAGACATGGTCTATCAACCTGGCGAAAAGGCTTATCTTCGAGTTACACCAATGAAGGGTGCTCACCGCTTCGGGATCAAGGGCAAACTAGCTCCTCGCTATATCGGTCCCTTCACTATTCTCGAAAGGCATGGAAAAGTGGCATATCAACTGGAGCTTCCGCCGAACCTTTCTCAGGTTCACGATGTGTTCCATGTGTCACAACTCCGCCGTTGCTTCAAGGATCCAATCCGAGCAGTGGATCATGAAGTGCTCGAATTGCAACAGGACCTCTCCTATAAAGAACATCCGGTCCGCATTCTTGACCAAGCTGAACGCCACACACGTCAGAAGGCGATCAAGTTCCTCAAAGTCCAGTGGTCGAATCACTTTGAAGACGAAGCCACTTGGGAACGCGAGGACCGCCTGCGTGATGAATACCCTGCACTATTTCCTTCTACCTCCTAAATCTCGGGACGAGATTTCTTGTAGTGGAGGAGATTTGTAACGCCCGGGTAATTAAGCTATAGTAATCCCACGCTAATGGTGCCACGTTACCTACGCTACTGTTGCTAATCAATCGTTAGATCAAAACCGATCCAAAATTCAAACTCAAAATTTGGTAAAAAAATAAAAGTTTACAAAACTTAAATAAAAAATGTTCGGGTAGTGCCATAAATTGCCTATTTAATTATGGTGTAATAACCACATTTTTATAAAGTGCCTAAGAATTTTAAAATGGATTAAAACAGAAAAGAAAAATAAATAAAAGGAAAAGGAAAACACAACAACAAAAACAAAAGAACTAACAAAAAAAAAGAAAAAAGGGAAGCACCCCCCTGGGCTCCGGCCCAGCAGGCCATTGGGCCACCCACCCGGCCGGCCCACCCTACCCCCCACTTCCCTTATCCACCCACCCGGTGGAACCCTAACCCCCATCGACGCCCCACTCGCACCCCACTCCCCCACTCGCCCCCTCCCACTCGCTTCCCCCCTCCTCCCCGATCCAGATCGGATCGAGGGGAACGGCCCCCCAACGCCGTGCCCTTCGCCGTCGCCGCCTGGAGATCGCGCCGCCTCGCCGGACTTCTCCACCGGCCTGCTTCCCTGCCGCACGTCGTCCCCATCCCCTCGCCGCGCCCCGTTGCCCCGTCCCCTACGCCCATCGTGAGCACGTGCCTCGCCCCTCTCCCTCGCTCGCTCACCGCGCCGCGCCCACGCCGTCCGCGCTCTCGCACGCGCCGCGCCCGCCGCGGTCCGTCGCGGTTCGCCCGCACGCGAACCACGCCGCCCCGCCCCGCGCGCCCCGCGGCCTCTACCGGCCGGCGCCCCTGCTTCACATCGGCGCCACTGCTCCACCCCCGACCGCCCGTGCTCGCCGCCCCATGCCGTGCTACTGCTGTTGTCGGCGCCGCTGCAGCCACCGCTGCTGCCTGTCTCGTCTGTCCCTTGCAAGCGCCGCCGCTCCCCGTTGCTGCTTCTTGCTCGCCGCCCCACCTCCATCACGAGCCGTCGTGGCCGCCCTGCTGCTCCGGTCTCTGCCACTGCGCCGCTCGTCGCCGGCCCCGCGCTGCTCCACCACCGCAGCACCCGCTGCTGCATCGACGACCGTTCGGGCTGGGCACCAGCGCCCCTGCGCCCGCACGCCAGCAAGCCCGCGCGCCCGCTTAGGCCCCCGGGGCCACAGACAGTTGGGCCCGCCCTTGGCCCTATGACAAGTGGGGCCTCAAGCCCCCAGAACGTTTTAACAAAAAAAGGATTTTAAAAAAATAAATAAAATAATTAATTAATTAATTAATTAATTTAATTAATTAATTAAAGAATTAATTAAACTATTTAATTTTGATTAATTAAACTAAAACAACTAATTAAGCCTGACTAATTAAACTGTTAATTAATTAAATAATCAATCAATGACAGTGGGGCCCAAGCATAATTAATTCTAATTAGATTAATTAAATTTGGATAATTAACATGTGTCTCTGACCAGTGGGACCCACTGGTCAGGTTGACCAGTCAACCCCCGTTGACTGCTGACGTCAGCATGACATCATGCTGATGTCATAAATCCATTTTCGAATTAATTTAAATAATTAATTAAATTCCAGAAATTAATAAAATCTTTAGAAAAGCATATCTTTTAATCCGTAACTCGGATTAAATTATTTTCAACATGAAAGTTGCTCAGAACGACGAGATGAATCCGGATACGCTGCCCGTTCATCCACCACGCATCCCTAGCATAGCAAACACGCAGCTTTCCCCCTCCGGTTCATCTGTCCCAAAACGCGAAACACCGGGAATACTTTCCCAGATGTTTCCCCCTTCACCGGTACCACCTTGTACCGCGTTAGGGCACACCTAGCATCACGCTTTGTCATGTCATGCATCATCATGCTTTTGTTTGCATTATATTTATTGTTTCTTCCCCCTCTTCTCTCGCTAGACCCCGAGACCGACGTCGCTGCTACCCAGTATGACTACGGTGTTGACGACCCCTCTCTCTTGCCAGAGCAACCAGGCAAGCCCCCCCTTGATCACCAGATATCGCCTACTCTACTCTCTATACTGCTTGCATTAGAGTAGTGTAGCATGTTACTGCTTTCCGTTAATCCTATCCTGTTGCATAGCCTGTCATTATTGCTACAACTGTTGATACCTTACGTGCAATCCTAAATGCTTAGTATAGGATGCTAGTTTACCATCAGTGGCCCTACATTCTTGTCCGTCTGCCATGCTATACTATCGGGCCGTGATCACTTGGGAGTTGATCACGGGTATATACTTATACATAATATATGATACTTGTGGTGACTAAAGACGGGTCGGCTCATAGGAGTACCCGCGAGTGGATCTTTGTGGCGAAGCGACAGGGTAGGTTGAGACCACCTAGGAGAGAGGTGGGCCTGGCCCTGGTCGGCGTTCGCGGTTATTTCAAGATAACACGTTTAACAAGATCTTGGTATTTGATATGAGTCTGGCCACTGGCCTATACGCACTAACCATCTACGCGGGGACAGTTATGGGCACTTGACGTCGTGGTATCAGCCGAAGCCTTCATGACATCAGCGACTGAGTGGCGCGAGCCGGATTGGAACGTAAGCCTGCTCTTGTATTAAGGGGGCTAGTTCTGCTTCCGGCCGCCCTCGCAACATGCAGGTGTGCTATGGGCGATGGGCCTAGACCCCTGCGCCATAGGATTTAGACCGGCGTGCTGACCTCTCTGTTGTGCCTAGGTAGGGCTGCGACGTGTTAATCTTCCGAGGCCGGGCATGACCCAGGAAAGTGTGTCCGGCCAAATGGGATCGAGCGTGTTGGGTCATGTGGTGCACCCCTGCAGGGAAGTTAATCTATTCGAATAGTCGTGATCTTCGGTAACAGGACGACTTGGAGTTGTACCTTGACCTTATGACAAATAGAACCGGATACTTAATAAAACACACCCTTCCATGTGCCAGATACAACCGGTGATCGCTCTCTCACAGGGCGACGAGGGGAGGATCATCGGTTAGGATTATGCTATGCGATGTTACTTGGTGAACTTACCATCTACTCTCTTCTCCTGCTGCAAGATGGAGGTTACCAGAAGCATAGTCTTCGAAAGGACTAGCTATCCCCCTCTTATTCCGGCATTCTGCAGTTCAGTCCACATATGATAGCCTTACTCCATTTGATACCAATGCATACATATGTAGTCTAGCTCCTTGCTTGCGAGTACTTTGGATGAGTACTCATGGTTGCTTTGCCCCCTCTTTTCCCCCTTTCTTTACTCGGTTGCTGCGACCAAATGATGGAGCCCAGGAGCCAGACGCCACCGTCGATGACGACTACTACTACTCGGGAGGAGCCTACTACTACATGCAGCCCGCTGACGGTGACCAGGAGTAGTTAGGTGGATCCCAGGCAGGAGGCCTGCGCCTCTTTCGATCTGTATCTCAGTTTGTGCTAGCCTTCTTAAGGCAAACTTGTTTAACTTATGTATGTACTCAGATATTGTTGCTTCCGCTGACTCGTCTATGATCGAGCTCTTGTATTCGAGCCCTCGAGGCCCCTGGCTTGTAATATGATGCTTGTATGACTTATTTTATTTGTAGAGTTGTGTTGTGATATCTTCCCGTGAGTCCCTGATCTTGATCGTACATGTTTGCGTGTATGATTAGTGTACGGTCAAATCGGGGGCATCACAACCTTGTTGGTGGCTTTGGCTATGAGGCACTTGGCGGTGATGTTCTCGTTGGGTGAATCGAAGAGGGACACTCGTAGAGTTGTGGCAATGGCAACGGAGGCCATGGAAACCGTCTCACCGTCTTCATCATCATCCTCCTCCTCATTGTACTCCTATTGAGCCACCAACCCCTTGGGAGGAGTATTCTTGGTGAAGTTGTTCTTGTTGGGGAAGGACTTGGCCTTGTCTTTTCGGATGAGCTTGCCACCATTGTCTTCCCTCTTCTCATATGGCACTCTGCAACAAAGTGGCTCACATTGCCACAATTATAGCATGTCCTCACACGTTGCTTGCCCTTGACGCCACTTGAGTTGTTCTTTTTGAAGTTGGGCCTTGAGTTCTTCTTGCTCCAAAATTTCCTTGAAGCTGTTGGAAATGGTTATTATTATATTTCCTTGTTCATGATAATTGTCTATTGTTCATTCTATAATTGTGTTATCCAGAAATCGTAATACATGTGTGAATATATAGACCACAACATGTCCCTAGTGAGCCTCTAGTTGACTACCTCGTTGATCAACAGATAGTCATGGTTTCCTGACTATGGACATTAGATGTCATTGATAACGGGATCACATCATTAGAAGAATGATGTGATGGACAAGACCCAATCCTAAGCATAGCACAAGATCGTGTAGTTCGTCTGCTAGAGATTTTCTAATGTCAAGTATCTTTTCCTTAGACCATGAGATTGTGCAACTCCCGGATACTGTAGGAATACTTTGGGTGTGCCAAACATCACAACATAACTGGGTGACTATAAAGGTGCACTACGGGTATCTCCGAAAGTGTCTGTTGGGTTGGCACGAATCGAGACTGGGATTTGTCACTCCGCATGATGGAGAGGTATCTCTGGGCCCACTCGGTAAAACATCATCGTAATGAGCTCAATGTGACTAAGGGCTGGTCACGGGATGATGTGTTACGGAACGAGTAAAGTGACTTGCCGGTAACGAGATTGAACGAGGTATTGGAATACCGATGATCGAATCTCGGGCAAGTAATGTACCGATTGACAAAGGGAATTGAATACGGGATTGATTGAATCCTCGACATCATGGTTCATCCGATGCGATCATCGTGGAATATGTGGGAGCCAACATGGGTATCCAGATCCCGCTGTTGGTTATTGGCCAGAGAGTTGTCTCGGTCATGTCTGCATGGTTCCCGAACCCGTAGGGTCTACACACTTAAGGTTCGGTGATGCTAGGCTTGTAGAGATATTAGTATGCGGTAACCCAAAAGTTGTTTGGAGTCCCGGATGAGATCCCGGACGTCACAAGGAGTTCCGGAATGGTCCGGAGGTAAATATTTATATATAGGAAGTCCAGTTTTGGCCCGGGAAAGTTTCGGGGGTCACAGGTATTGTACCGGGACCACCGGAAGGGTCCCGGGGGTCCACCGGGTGGGGCCACCTATCCTGGAGGGCCTCATGGGCTGAGGTGGGAAGGGAACCAGCCCCTGGTGGGCTGGTGTGCCCCCTTGGGCCTCCCTTGTGCCTAGGGTTGGAAACCCTAAGGGGGTGGGGGCGCCTCCACCTGCCTTGGGGGCCAAGCCACCCCTAGGCCGCCGCCCCCTCCCCTTAGATGGGATCTGTAGGGGCCGGCGCCCCCCAGGCCCCCTATATATAGTGGAGGAGAGGGAGGGCAGCCGCACCCAAGTCCCTGGTGCCTCCCTCCCTCCCGTGACACCTCCTCCTCCCCGCTTGCGCTTGGCGAAGCCCTGCCGGGATCCCGCTACTTCCACCACCACGCCGTCGTGCTGCTGGATCTCCATCAACCTCTCCTTCCCTTGATGGATCAAGAAGGAGGAGACGTCTCTCCCAACCATACGTGTGTTGAACGCGAAGGTGCCGTCCGTTCGGTGCTCGGTCATCGGTGATTTGGATCACGACGAGTACGACTCCATCAACCCCGTTCTCTTGAACGCTTCCGCTCGCGATCTACAAGGGTATGTAGATGCACTCCCCTCTCCCTCGTTGCTAGATGACTCCATAGATTGATCTTGGTGATGCGTAGAAAATTTTAAAATTCTGCTACGTTCCCTCAACAGTGGCATCATGAGCTAGGTCTGTGCGTAGTTTCTATGCATGAGTAGAACACAAGTTGTTGTGGGCGTTGATTTTGTCAATTTACTTGTCGTTACTAGTCTTATCTTGATTCGGCGGCATCATGGGATGAAGCGGCCCGGACCGACCTTACACGCACGCTTACGTGAGAATGGTTCCACCGACTGACATGCACTAGTTGCATAAGGTGGCTGGCGGGTGTCTGTCTCTCCCACTTTAGTCGGATCGGATTCAATGAAAAGGGTCCTTATGAAGGGTAAATATAAATTGGCATATCACGTTGTGGTTTTGGCGCAGGTAAGAAACGTTCTTGCTAGAAACCTATAGCAGCCACGTAAAAACTTGCAACAACAATTAGACGACGTCTAACTTGTTTTTGCAGCATGTGCCGTGTGATGTGATATGGCCAAAAGGATGTGATGAATGATATATGTGATGTATGAGATTGATCATGTTCTTGTAATAGGAATCACGACTTGCATGTCGATGAGTATGACAACCGGCAGGAGCCATAGGAGTTGTCTTAATTTATTTATGACCTGCGTGTCAACATAAACGTCATGTAATTACTTTACTTTATCGCTAACCGTTAGCCATAGTAGTAGAAGTAATGATTGACAAGACAACTTCATGAAGACACGATGATGGAGATCATGGTGTCATGCTGGTGACGATGATGATCATGGCGCCCCGAAGATGGAGATCAAAAGGAGCAAAATGATATTGGCCATATCATGTCACTATTTGATTGCATGTGATGTTTATCATGTTTTACATCTTATTTGCTTAGAACGATGGTAGCATAAATAAGATGATCCCTCGCAATAATTTCAAGAAAGTGTTCCCCCTAACTGTGCACCGTTGCTAAGGTCCGTTGTTCCGAAGCACCACGTGATGATCGGGTGTGATAGGTTCTAACGTTCGCATACAACGGGTGTAAGCCAGATTTACACACGCAATACACTTAGGTTGACTTGACGAGCCTAGCATGTACAGACATGGCCTCGGAACACGGAAGACCGAAAGGTCGAACATGAGTCGTATAGAAGATACGATCAACATGAAAATGTTCACCGATGATGACTAGTCCGTCTCACGTGATGATCGGACACGGCCTAGTTGACTCGGATCATGTATCACTTAGATGACTAGAGGGATGTCTATCTGAGTGGGAGTTCATTACTAATTTGATTAGATGAACTTAATTATCATGAACATAGTCTAAAATCTTTGCAATATGTCTTGTAGATCAAATGGCCCACGCTAATGTTACCCTCAACTTCAACGCGTTCCTAGAGAAAACCAAGCTGAAAGACGATTGCAGCAACTACACAGACTGGGTCCGTAACCTGAGGATTATCCTCATAGCTGGGAGGAAAGCATATGTCCTTGATGCACCGCTAGGTGAAGCACCTGTTCTCCCTGTAGAATAAGACGTTATGAACACTTGGCAGACACGTAGTGATGATTACTCCCTGGTTCAGTGCGGCATGCTTTACAGCTTAGAACCGGGTCTCCAAAAGCGTTTTGAGCAACACGGAGCATATGAGATGTTCCAAGAGCTGAAAATGGTTTTCCAAGCTCACGTCTGGGTCGAGAGATATGAAGTCTCCGACAAGTTCTACAGTTGTAAGATGGAGGAGAACAGTTCTCTCAGCGAGCACATACTCAAAATGTTTGGACTGCATAACCGCTTGTCTCAGCTAGGAGTTAATCTCCCGGATGATGCGGTCGTTGACAGAATCCTTCAGTCGCTCCCACCTAGCTACAAGAGCTTTGTGATGAACTTCAATATGCAGGGGATGGAAAAGACCATTCCCGAGGTATATTCAGTGCTGAAATCAGCGGAGGTGGAAATCAAAAAAGGAACATCAAGTGTTGATGGTAAATAAAACCACTAAGTTCAAGAAAGGCAAGGGTAAAAAGAACTTCAAGAAGGATGGCAAGGGAGTTGCCGCGCTCGGTAAGCAAGCTGCCGGGAAGAAGTCAACGAATGGACCCAAGCCTGAGACTGAGTGCTTTTATTGCAAGGGAAATGGTCACTGGAAGGGGAACTGCCCCAAGTACTTAGTGGAAAAGAAGGCCGGCAACACCAAAGGTATATGTGATATACATGTTATTGATGTGTACGTTACCAGCGCTCGTAGTAGCTCCTGGGTATTTGATACTGGCGCAGTTGCTCATATTTGTAACTCAAAATAGGAACTGCGGAATAAACGGAGACTGGCGAAGGACGAGGTGACGATGCGCGTTGGGAATGGTTCCAAGGTCGATGTGATCGCCGTCGGCACGCTACCTCTGCATTTACCTATGGGATTAGTTTTAAACCTCAATAATTGTTATTTAGTACCAGCTTTGAGCATGAACATTGTATCTGGATCTCGTTTAATGCGAGATGGCTACTCATTTAAATCCGAGAATAATGGTTGTTCTATTTATATGAGAGACATGTTTTATGGTCATGCCCCGCTGGTCAATGGTTTATTCTTATTTAATCTTGAACGTGATGTTACACACATTCATAGTGTGAATGCCAAAAGATGTAAAGTTGATAATGATAGTCCCACATACTTGTGGCACTGCCGCCTTGGTCACATTGGTGTCAAACGCATGAAGAAACTCCATGCAGATGGACTTTTGGAGTCACTTGATTATGAATCATTTGACACGTGCGAACCATGCCTCATGGGTAAAATGACCAAGACTCCGTTCTCCGGAACAATGGAGCGAGCAACCAACTTATTGGAAATCATACATACTGATGTGTGCGGTCCAATGAGCATTGAGGCTCCGGTGGCTATCGTTATGTCCTCACCCTCATTGATGACTTAAGTAGATATGGGTATGTCTACTTAATGAAACACAAGTCTGAGACCTTTGAAAAGTTCAGGGAATTTCAGAGTGAGGTTGAGAATCAACGTGATAGGAAAATCAAGTTCTTACAATCAGACCGTGGGGGAGAATATTTGAGTCACGAATTTGGCACGCACTTAAGGAAATGTGGAATAGTTTCACAACTCACGCCGCCTGGAACACCACAGCGTAATGGTGTGTCCGAACGTCGTAATCGCACCCTATTGGATATGGTACGATCTATGATTTATCTTACCGATCTACCGCTATCATTTTGGGGTTATGCTATAGAGACTGCTGCATTCACTTTAAATAGGGCTCCGTCGAAATCCATTGAGACAACACCGTATGAATTGTGGTTTGGCAAGAAACCTAAGCTGTCGTTTCTGAAAGTTTGGGGATGCGATGCTGTTGGGGAACGTAGTAATTTCAAAAAAAATCCTACGCAGACGCAAGATCATGGTGATGCATAGCAACGAGAGGGGAGAGTGTTGTCTATGTACCCTCATAGACCGGTAACGGAAGCGTTGACACAACATAGAGGAAGTAGTCGTACGTCTTCCCGATCCGACCGATCCAAGTACCAAACGTACGGCACCTCGAGTTCTGCACACGTTCAACTCGGTGACGTCCCTCGAGCTCCGATCCAGCAAAGTGTTGAGGGAGAGTTTCGTCAGCACGACGGCGTGATGACGGTGATGATGTTCTACCGACGCAGGGCTTCGCGTAAGCACCGCTACGACATGGCCGAGGTGGAATATGGTGGAAGGGGGCACTGCACACGGCTAAGGAACGATCACGAAGATCAACTTGTGTGTCATGGGGTGCCCCCTTGCCCCCGTATATAAAGGAGGGAGAGGGGGAGGTGCGGCCGGCCCAAGGGGTGCGTCTGGAGGAGTCCTACTCCTACCGGGAGTAGGACCCCCCCTCTTGCCTTGTTGGAAAAGGAAGGGGGAAGGGAGAAAGAGGAAAGGGGGACGCCGCCCCCCCTTCCTTGTCCTATTCGGACTAGGGGGGGAGGGGGCGTGCGGCCTGCCCTGGCCGGCCCTCCTCTTCCCCCTTAGGGCCCATGTAGGCCCAATAACCCCCGGGGGGTTCCGGTAACCCCTCGGTACTCCGGTAAAATCCTGATTTCACCCGGAACATTTCCGATATCCAAATATAGGCTTCCAATATATCAATCTTTATGTCTCGACCATTTCGAGACTCCTCGTCATGTCTGTGATCACATCCGGGACACCGAACAACCTTCGGTACATCAAAACACAAAAACCCTAATTATGATCGTCACCGAACTTTAAGCGTGCGGACCCTATGGGTTCGAGAACTATGTAGACATGACCGAGACATGTCTCCGGTCAATAACCAATAGCGGAACCTGGATGCTCATATTGGCTCCTACATATTCTACGAAGATCTTTATCGGCCAGACCGCATAACAATATACGTTGTTCCCTTTGTCATCGGTATGTTACTTGCCCAAGATTCGATCGTCGGTATCTCAATACCTAGTTCAAGCTCGTTACCAGCAAGTCTCTTTACTCGTTTCGTAATACATCATCCCGCAACTAACTTATTAGTTGCAATGCTTGCAAGGCTTGAGTAATGTGCATTACCGAGAGGGCCCAGAGATACCTCTCCGACAATCAGAGTGACAAATCCTAATCTCGAAATACGCCAACCCAACAAATACCTTTGGAGACACCTGTAGAGCACCTTTATAATCACCCAGTTACGTTGTGACGTTTGGTAGCACACAAAGTGTTCCTCCGGTAAACAGGAGTTGCATAATCTCATAGTCATAGGAACATATATAAGTTATGAAGAAAGCAATAGCAACAAACTAAATGATCAAGTGCTAAGCTAATGGAATGGGTCAAGTCAATCACATCATTCTCCTAATGATGTGATCCCGTTAACCAAATGACAACTCATGTCTATGGTTTGGAAACATAACCATCTTTGATCAACGAGCTAGTCAAGTAGAGGCATACTAGTGACACTCTATTTGTCTATGTATTCACACATGTATTATGTTTCCGGTTAATACAATTCTAGCATGAATAATAAACATTTATCATGATACAAGGAAATAAATAATAACTTTATTATTGCCTCTAGGGCATATTTCCTTCAGTCTCCCACTTGCACTAGAGTCAATAATCTAGATTACACAGTAATGATTCTAACACCCATGGAGCCTTGGTGCTGATCATGTTTTGCTCGTGGAAGAGGCTTAGTCAGTGGGTCTGCAACATTCAGATCTGTATGTATCTTGCAAATTTCTATGTCTCCCACTTGGACTAAATCCCGAATGGAATTGAAGCGTCTCTTGATGTGCTTGGTTCTCTTGTGAAATCTAGATTCCTTTGCCAAGGCAATTGCACCAGTATTGTCACAAAAGATTTTTCATTGGACCCGATGCACTAGGTATGACACCTAGATCGGATATGAACTCTTTCATCCAAACTCCTTCTTTTGCTGCTTCCGAAGCAGCTATGTACTCTGCTTCACATGTAGATCCCGCCATGACGCTTTGTTTAGAACTGCACCAACTGACAGCTCCACCGTTTAATGTAAACACGTATCCGGTTTGAGATTTAGAATCGTCCGGATCAGTGTCAAAGCTTACATCAACGTAACCATTGACGATGAGCTCTTTGTCACCTCCATATACGAGAAACATATCCTTAGTTCTTTTCAGGTACTTCAGGATGTTCTTGACCGTTGTCCAGTGATCCACTCCTGGATTACTTTGGTACCTCCCTGCTAGACTTATAGCAAGGCACACATCAGGTCTGGTACACAGCATTGCATACATGATAGAGCCTATGGCTGAAGCATAGGGAACATCTTTCATTTTCTCTCTATCTTCTGCAGTGGTCGGACATTGAGTCTTACTCAACTTCACACCTTGTAACACAGGCAAGAACCCTTTCTTTGCTTGATCCATTTTGAACTTCTTCAAAACTTTGTCAAGGTATGTGCTTTGTGAAAGTCCAATTAAGCGTCTTGATCTATCTCTATAGATCTTAATGCCCAATATGTAAGCAGCTTCACCGAGGTCTTTCATTGAAAAACTCTTATTCAAGTATCCCTTTATGCTATCCAGAAATTCTATATTATTTCCAATCAATAATATGTCATCCACATATAATATCAGAAATGCTACAGAGCTCCCACTCACTTTCTTGTAAATACAGGCTTCTCCAAAAGTCTGTATAAAACCAAATGCTTTGATCACACTATCAAAGCGTTTATTCCAACTCCGAGAGGCTTGCACCAGTCCATAAATGGATCGCTGGAGCTTGCACACTTTGTTAGCTCCCTTTGGATCGACAAAACCTTCTGGTTGCATCATATACAACTCTTCTTCCAGAAATCCATTCAGGAATGCAGTTTTGACATCCATTTGCCAAATTTCATAATCATAAAATGCGGCAATTGCTAACATGATTCGAACAGACTTAAGCATCGCTATGGGTGAGAAGGTCTCATCGTAGTTAATCCCTTGAACTCGTCAAAAACCTTTCGCAACAAGTCGAGCTTTGTAGACAGTAACATTATTGTCAGTGTCAGTCTTCTTCTTGAAGATCCATTTATTCTCAATTGCTTGCCGATCAACGGGCAAGTCAACCAAAGTCCATACTTTGTTCTCATACATGGATCCCATCTCAGATTTCATAACTTCTAGCCATTTTGCGGAATCTGGGCTCACCATCGCTTCTTCATAGTTCGTAGGTTCATCATGATCTAGTAGCATGACTTCCAGAACAGGATTATCGTACCACTCTGGTGCGGATCTTACTCTGGTTGATCTATGAGGTTCAGTAGTAACTTGATCTGAAGTTTCATGATCATTATCATTAGCTTCCTCACTAATTGGTGTAGGTGTCACAGAAACCGGTTTCTGTGATGTACTATTTTCCAATAAGGGAGCAGGTACAGTTACCTCATCAAGTTCTACTTTTCTCCCACTCACTTCTTTCGAGAGAAACTCCTTCTCTAGAAAAACTCCAAATTTAGCAACAAAAGTTTTTCCTTCAGATCTGTGATAGAAGGTGTACCCAACAGTCTCCTTTGGGTATCCTATGAAGACACATTTCTCCGATTTGGGTTCGAGCTTATCAGGTTGAAGCTTTTTCACATAAGCATCACAGCCCCAAACTTTCAGAAATGACAACTTTGGTTTCTTGCCAAACCACAGTTCATAAGGCTCGTCTCAATGGATTTTGATGGTGTCCTATTTAACGTGAATGCAGCCGTCTCTAAAGCATAACCCCAAAACGATAGCGGTAAATCAGTAAGAGACATCATAGATCGCACCATATCTAATAAAGTACGATTACGACGTTCAGACACACCATTACGCTGTGGTGTTCCGGGTGGCGTGAGTGGCGATACTATTCCGCATTGTTTCAAATGTAGACCAAACTCGTAACTCAAATATTCTCCTCCACGACCAGATCGCAGAAATTTTATTTTCTTGTTACGATGATTTTCAACTTCACTCTGAAATTCTTTGAACTTTTCAAATGTTTCAGACTTATGTTTCATTAAGTAGATATTCCCATATCCGCTTAAATCATCTGTGAAGGTGAGAAAAATAACGATATCCGCCACGAGCCTCAACATTCATTGGACCACATACATCTGCATGTATGATTTCCAACAAATCCGTTGCTCTCTCCATAGTACCGGAGAACGGCGTTTTAGTCATCTTACCCATGAGGCACGGTTCGCAAGTACCAAGTGATTCATAATCAAGTGGTTCCAAAAGTCCATCAGTATGGAGTTTCTTCATGCGCTTTACACCGATATGGCCTAAACGACAGTGCCACAAATAAGTTGCACTATCATTATCAACTCTGCATCTTTTGATTTTAACATTATGAATATGTGTATCACTACTATCGAGATTCATCAAAAATAGACCACTCTTCAAGGGTGCATGACCATAAAACATATTACTCATATAAATAGAACAACCATTATTCTCTGATTTAAATGAATAACCATCTCGCATCAAACAAGATCCAGATATAATGTTCATGCTCAACGCTGGCACCAAATAACAATTATTTAGGTCTAATACTAACCCCGAAGGTAGAGGTAGAGGTAGCGTGCCGACCGCGATCACATCGACTTTGGAACCATTTCCCACGCGCATCGTCACCTCGTCCTTTGCCAATCTTCGCTTAATCCGTAGTCCCTGTTTCGAGTTGCAAATATTAGCAACTGAACCAGTATCAAATACCCAGGTGCTACTACGAGCTCTAGTAAGGTACACATCAATAACATGTATATCACATATACCTTTATTCACCTTGCCATCCTTCTTATCCGCCAAATACTTGGGGCAGTTCCGCTTCCAGTGACTAGTTTGTTTGCAGTAGAAGCACTCAGTCTTAGGCTTAGGTCCAGATTTGGGTTTCTTCTCCTGAGCAACAACTTGTTTGCTGTTCTTCTTGAAGTTCCCTTTCTTCTTCCCTTTGCCCTTTTTCTTGAAACTGGTGGTCTTATTGACCATCAACACTTGATGCTCCTTCTTGATTTCTACCTCCACGACTTTTAGCATCGCGAAGAGCTCAGGAATAGTCTTATTCATCCATTGCATATTATAGTTCATCACGAAGCTTTTGTAGCTTGGTGGCAGTGATTGAAGAACTCTGTCAATGACCCTATCAACAGGAAGATTAACCCCCAGTTGAGTCAAGTGATTATGATACCCAGACATTTTGAGTATATGTTCACTGATAGAACTATTCTCCTCCATCTTGCAGCTATAGAACTTATTGGAGACTTCATATCTCTCAATCCGGGCATTTGCTTGAAATATTAACTTCAACTCCTGGAACATCTCATATGCTCCATGACGTTCAAAACGTCGTTGAAGACCCGGTTCTAAGCCGTAAAGCATGGCACACTGAACTATCGAGTAGTCATCAGCTTTGCTCTGCCAGACGTTCATAACATCTGGTGTTGCTCCTGCAGCAGGCTTGGCACTTAGCGGTGCTTCTAGGACGTAATTCTTCTATGCAGCAATGAGGATAATCCTCAAGTTACGGACCCACACTACAAAAAAAGACACATCCGTGACATTTTGGACCGAACGAAATTTTTTTCTGTCATATATATGACACTTCTATGACGATAATTGTGACAAAACCCGATATCATCATAGATGTGGTGGGCTCCTACTTCTATGACAAAAAATCATGACAGAAAATGGGCTTTTCGTCCTGGGCGGGCTGGAGACGCAGCTGCATGACATTCTTTGGGCCGTCCATGACGGAAAAAACCGTGGTAGAAGCGAGGGGGAGGAAAATTTCGGGGAGTTCCCGGTTACGGTGGGAGGTCGGGGGCCGAGCGATGCGCGTTTCTCTCATACACGTATGCGCGTGTGTGCGAGGCGTTGGCTCTAACTGAACCCGAGCGAGGCGTTGGGCTCTAACTGAACCCGAGCGATTGCACTGCAGGCTACGTGTTACTGAACCCGAGCGATCGATCGATGGCTGTTAACTGAATCCGATCGAGCAATTCCTTGGCTACTGCTGCTAACCGAAGCCGATCGATGGGATGAACAGTGAGCGTTGCAGGGGGGGTTGGATGAACAGTGAGCAGTGGCGTTGCCTCTGGATGAACAGGACCCCGTGGTGTGGTGGAGGGCTGGATGAACAGTAGACGGTGGAGGGGTGCCCATGGAGGGGTGGATGAATAGGACCCCCGTGGTGTGGAGGGCAGGGTGAACAGTAGACGGTGGAGGGGTGCCCGTGGAGGGGTGGTTGAACAGGACCCCGTGGTGTGGAGGGCTGGATGAACAGTAGACGGTGGAGGGGTGGTTGAACAGTAGCCGGTGGAGTAGCGCGCGGTGGTGGCTGGATGAACAGGAGCCCGTGGAGGCTGGAGGAGGTCGACGGTGGATGAACAGTAGCTCGTGGAGGCTGGAGGGGGTCGACGGTGGAGATGAACAGTATCCCGTGGAGTCCTGTTTTGCGGTATGCCACACCCCTCCTGATGAACAGGACCCCCGTTTTGACCGTAGCGCTCCAACACTGTTGGGGAACGTTGCAGAAAACAAAAATTTTCCTACGGTTTCACCAAGATCCATCTATGAGTTCATCTAGCAACAAGTAATCAGATGCATCTACATACCTTTGTAGATCGCGAGCGGAAGCGTTCAAAGAACGGGGATGAGGTAGTCGTACACGACGTGATCCAAATCACCGGAGATCTTAGCACCGAACGGACGGCACCTCCGCGTTCAACACACGTACAAAACAGCCACGTCTCCTCCTTCTTGATCCAGCAAGGGCAGAGGAGAGGTTGAGAGAGATGGCACCAGCAGCAGCACGACGGTGTGGTGTTGTTGGAGCTGCAGTACTCCGGCAGGGCTTCGCCAAGCGCTATGGAGGAGGCGGTGTTGGAGAGGGAGGAGGAGGCAACCAAAGGCGTGGATGAAAAGCCCTCCTTCCCCCACTATATATATGAGGGCCAAGGGGGGGCGCCGGCCCTAGGAGATCCAATCTCCTAGGGGGGTGCGGCCAAGGGGGAGGAATCCCTCCTCCCCAAGGCACCTAGGAGGTGCCTTCCCCTCCTAGGACTCTTCCTCCCTTGAAACCCTAGGCGCATGGGCCTCTTGGGGCTGGTGCCCTTGGCCCATGTAGGCCAAGGCGCACCCCCTACAGCCCATGTGCCCCCCCGGGACAGGTGGCCCCACCCGGTGGACCCCCGGGACCCTTCCGGTGGTCCCGGTACAATACTAATAACCCCGAAACTTGTCCCGATGCCCGAAACAGGACTTCCCATATATAAATCTTTACCTCCGGACCATTCCGGAACTCCTCGTGACATCCGGGATCTCATCCGGGACTCCGAACAACATTCGGGTTACTGCATATACATATCCCTACAACCCTAGCGTCACCGAACCTTAAGTGTGTAGACCCTACGGGTTCGGGAGACACGTAGACATGACCGAGATCGCTCTCTGGTCAATAAACAACAGCGGGATCTGGATACCCATGTTGGCTCCCACATGCTCCTCGCTGATCTCATCGGATGAACCATGATGTCGAGGATTCAAGCAACCCCGTATGCAATTCCCTTTGTCAATCGGTATGTTACTTGCCCGAGATTCGATCGTCGGTATCCCAATACCTCGTTCAATCTCGTTACCGGCAAGTCACTTTACTCGTACCGTAATGCATGATCCCGTGACCAGACACTTGGTCACTTTGAGCTCATAATGATGATGCATTACCGAGTGGGCCCGGTGATACCTCTCCGTCATACGGAGTGACAAATCCCAGTCTCGATCCTTGTCAACCCAACAGACACTTTCGGAGATACCTGTAGTGCACCTTTATAGTCACCCAGTTACGTTGTGACGTTTGGTACACCCAAAGCACTCCTACGGTATCCGGGAGTTACACGATCTCATGGTCTAAGGAAAAGATACTTGACATTGGAAAACTCTAGCAAACGAACTATACGATCTTGTGCTATGTTTAGGATTGGGTCTTGTCCATCACATCATTCTCCTAATGATGTGATCCCGTTATCAATGACATCCAATGTCCATAGTCAGGAAACCATGACTATCTGTTGATCAACGAGCTAGTCAACTAGAGGCTTAATAGGGACATGTTGGTGTCTATTATTCACACGTGTATTACGATTTCCGGATAATACAATTATAGCACGAATAAAGACAATTATCATGAACAAGGAAATATAATAATAATGCTTTTATTATTGCCTCTAGGGCATATTTCCATCAGTCTCCCACTTGCACTAGAGTCAATAATCTAGTTACATTGTGATGAATCGAACACCCATGGAATTCTGGTGTTGATCATGTTTTGCTCTAGGGAGAGGTTTAGTCAACGGATCCGCTACATTCAGGTCCGTATGTACTTTACAAATCTCTATGTCTCCATCTTGAACATTTTCACGAATGGAGTTGAAGCGACGCTTGATGTGCCTTGTCTTCTTGTGAAACCTGGGCTCCTTGGCAAGAGCAATAGCTCCAGTGTTGTCGCAGAAGAGCTTGATCGGCCCCGACGCATTGGGTATGACTCCTAGGTCGGTGATGAACTCCTTCACCCAAATTGCTTCATGTGCTGCCTCCGAGGCTGCCATGTACTCCGCTTCACATGTAGATCCCGCCACGACGCTCTGCTTGCAACTGCACCAGCTTACTGCCCCACCATTCAAAATATACACGTATCCGGTTTGTGACTTTGAGTCATCCAGATCTGTGTCGAAGCTAGCGTCGACGTAACCCTTTACGACGAGCTCTTCGTCACCTCCATAAACGAGAAACATTTCCTTAGTCCTTTTCAGGTACTTCAGGATATTCTTGACCGCTGTCCAGTGTTCCTTGCCGGGATTACTTTGGTACCTTCCGACCAAACTTACGACAAGATTTACATCAGGTCTGGTACACAGCATGGCATACATAATAGAACCTATGGCTGAGGCATAGGGGATGACACTCATCTCTTCTATATCTTCTGTCGTGGTCGGACATTGAGCTGAGCTCAATTTCACACCTTGCAAAATAGGCAAGAACCCTTTCTTGGACTGTTCCATTTTGAACTTCTTCAAAATCTTATCAAGGTATGTGCTTTGTGAAAGACCTATGAGGCGTCTCGATCTATCCCTATAGATCTTGATTCCTAATATATAAGCAGCTTCTCCAAGGTCCTTCATTGAAAAACTCCTATTGAAGTAGGCCTTAATGCTGTCCAAGAGTTCTATATCATTTCCCATCAAAAGTATGTCATCTACATATAATATGAGAAATGCTACAGAGCTCCCACTCACTTTCTTGTAAACGCAGGCTTCTCCATAAGTCTGCGTAAACCCAAACGCTTTGATCATCTCATCAAAGCGAATGTTCCAACTCTGAGATGCTTGCACCAGCCCATAAATCGAGCGTTGGAGCTTGCACACCTTGTCAGCATTCTTAGGATCGACAAAACCTTCCAGTTGCATCATATACAATTCTTCCTTAAGGAAACCATTAAGGAATGCCGTTTTGACATCCATCTGCCATATCTCATAATCATAAAATGCGGCAATCGCTAACATGATTCGGACGGACTTCAGCTTCGCTACCGGTGAGAAAGTCTCATCGTAGTCAACCCCTTGAACTTGTCGATAACCCTTAGCGACAAGCCGAGCTTTATAGATGGTCACATTACCATCCGCGTCTGTCTTCTTCTTAAAGATCCATTTATTTTCTATGGCTCGCCGTTCAACGGGCAAGTCAGTCAAAGTCCATACTTCGTTTTCATACATGGATCCTATCTCGGATTTCATGGCTTCTAGCCATTTGTCGGAATTCGGGCCCGCCATCACTTCTTCATAGTTCGAAGGTTCACCGTTGTCTAACAACATGATTTCCAAGACAGGGTTGCCGTACCACTCTGGTGCGGAACGTGTCCTTGTGGACCTTCGAATTTCAGTAGGAGCTTGATCAGAAGTATCTTGATCATCATCATTAACCTCCTCTCTAGTCGGTGCAGGCACCTCAGGAACATTTTCTTGAGTTGCGCCATTTTCCGGTTCAAGAGGTAATACTTCATCAAGTTCTACTTTCCTTCCACTTACTTCTTTCGAGAGAAACTCTTTCTCTAGAAAGGACCCATTCTTGGCAACAAAGATCTTGCCTTCGGATCTGAGGTAGAAGGTATACCCAGTAGTTTCTTTAGGGTATCCTATGAAGACGCATTTTTCCGACTTGGGTTCGAGCTTTTCAGGTTGAAGTTTCCTGACATAAGCATCGCATCCCCAAACTTTCAGAAACGACAACTTAGGTTTCTTACCAAACCATAATTCAAATGGTGTCGTCTCAACGGATTTCGACCTAGCCCTATTTAAAGTGAATGCGGCAGTCTCTAAAGCATACCCCCAAAAGGATAGCGGTAAATCGGCAAGAGACATCATAGATCGCACCATATCTAATAGAGTGCGATTACGACGTTCGGACACACCATTACGCTGAGGTGTTCCAGGCGGCGTGAGTTGTGAAACTATTCCACATTTTCTTAAGTGTGTGCCAAACTCGTGACTCAAGTATTCTCCTCCTCGATCTGATCGTAGGAACTTGATTTTCCTGTCACGTTGATTCTCAACCTCACTCTGAAATTCCTTGAACTTTTCAAAGGTTTCAGACTTGTGTTTCATTAAGTAGACATACCCATATCTACTCAAGTCATCACTGAGGGTGAGAACATAACGATAGCCACCGCGAGCCTCAACACTCATTGGACCGCACACATCAGTATGTATGATTTCCAATAAGTTGGTTGCTCGCTCCATTGTTCCTGAGAACGGAGTCTTGGTCATTTTACCCATGAGGCATGGTTCGCACGTGTCAAATGATTCATAATCAAGAGACTCTAAAAGTCCATCTGCATGGAACTTCTTCATGCGTTTGACACCTATGTGACCAAGGCGGCAGTGCCACAAGTATGTGGGACTATCATTATCAACCTTACATCTTTTGGTACTCACACTATGAATATGTGTAGCAATACGCTCGAGATTCATTAAGAATAAACCATTTACCATAGGAGCATGACCATAAAACATATCTCTCATATAAATGGAACAACCATTATTCTCAGATTTAAATGAGTAGCCATCTCGAATTAAATGAGATCCCGATACAATGTTCATGCTCAAAGCTGGCACTAAATAACAATTATTGAGGTTTAAAACTTATCCCGTAGGTAAATGTAGAGGCAGCGTGCCGACGGCGATCACATCGACCTTGGAACCATTCCCGACGCGCATTGTCACCTCGTCCTTCGCCAGTCTCCGCTTATTCCGCAGCTCCTGCTTTGAGTTACAAATGTGAGCAACTGCACCGGTATCAAATACCCAGGAGCTACTACGAGTGCTGGTAAGGTACACATCAATTACATGTATATCACATATACCTTTTGTTTTGCCGGCCTTCTTGTCTGCTAAGTATTTGGGGCAGTTCCGCTTCCAGTGACCACTTTCCTTGCAATAAAAGCACTCGGTCTCGGGCTTGGGTCCATTCTTTGGCTTCTTCCCGGCAGCTTGCTTGCCGGGCGCGGCAACTCCCTTGCCGTCCTTCTTGGAGTTCTTTTTACCCTTGCCCTTCTTGAACTTAGTGGTTTTATTGACCATCAACACTTGATGTTCCTTCTTGACTTCTACCTCTGCTGATTTCAGCATAGCAAATACTTCAGGAATGGTCTTCTCCATCCCCTGCATATTGAAGTTCATCACAAATCTCTTGTAGCTCGGTGGAAGCGACTGGAGGATTCTGTCAATGACCGCATCATCTGGGAGATTAACTCCCAGCTGAGTCAAGCGGTTATGTAACGGACATAGTGAGTATGTGCTCACTGACAGAACTATTTTCCTCCATCTTACAGCTGAAGAATTTGTCGGAGACTTCATATCTCTCGACCCGGGCATGAGCTTGGAAAACCATTTTCAGCTCTTCGAACATCTCATATGCTCCATGTCTCTCAAAACGCTTTTGGAGCCCCGGCTCTAGGCTGTAAAGCATGCCGCACTGAACAAGGGAGTAGTCATCGGTACGTGCCTGCCAAGCGTTCATAACGTCTTGTTCTGCAGGGAGAACATGTGCGTCACCCAGCGGTGCTTGTAGGACATAATCTTTCTTGGCAGCTATGAGGATGATCCTCAGGTTCCGGACCCAGTCCGTATAGTTGCTGCCATCGTCTTTCAGCTTGGTTTTCTCTAGGAACGCGTTGAAGTTGAGGACTACGTTGGCCATTTGATCTACAAGACATATTGTAAAGATTTTAGACTAAGTTCATAATAATTAAGTTCATCTAATCAAATTATTCAATGAACTCCCACTTAGATAGACATCCCTCTTCTAGTCATCTAAGTATAACATGATTCGAGTCAACTAGGCCGTGTCCGATCATCACGTGAGACGGACTAGTCAACGTCGGTGAACATCTTCATGTTGATCGTATCTTCTATACGACTCATGCTCGACCTTTCGGTCTTCTATGTTCCGAGGCCATGTCTATACACATGCTAGGCTCGTCAAGTTAACCCTAAGTGTTTTGCATGTGTAAAACTGTCTTACACCCGTTGTATGTGAACGTAAGGATCTATCACACCCGATCATCACGTGGTGCTTCGAAACGACGAACTTTAGCAACGGTGCACAGTTAGGGGAGAACACTTCTTGAAATTGTTGTGAGGGATCATCTTATTTACTACCGTCGTTCTAAGCAAACAAGATGAAAAACATGATAAACATCACATGCAATCAAATAATAATAGTGACATGATATGGCCAATATCACACAGCTCCTTTGATCTCCATCTTGGGGCTCCATGATCATCTTGTCACCGGCATGACACCATGATCTCCATCATTGTGTCTCCATGAAGTTGCTCGCCAACTATTACTTCTACTACTATGGCTAACGCATTTAGCAATAAAGTAAAGTAATTTACATGGCGTTTCTCAATGACACGCAGGTCATACAAAAATAAAGACAACTCCTATGGCTCCTGCCGGTTGTCATACTCATCGACATGCAAGTCGTGATTCCTATTACAATAGCATGAACATCTCATACATCACATATAGATCATTCATCATTCATCACAACTTTGGCCATATCATATCACAAAGCACTTGCTGCAAAAACAAGTTAGACGTCCTCTAATTGTTGTTGCATGTTTTACGTGGCTGAAGTAGGGTTCTAGCAAGAACGTTTTCTTACCTACGTGAAAGCCACAACGTGATTTGTCAACTTCTATTTACCCTTCATAAGGACCCTTTTCATCGAATCCGCTCCAACTAAAGTAGGAGAGACAGACACCCGCCAGCCACCTTATGCAACTAGTGCATGTTAGTCGGTGGAACCGGTCTCACGTAAGCGTACGTGTAAGGTTGGTCCGGGCCGCTTCATCCCACAATACCATTGAAGCAAGATAAGACTAGTAACGGCAAGAAAGTTGACAACATCTACGCCCACAACAAATTGTGTTCTACTCGCGCAAGAAGAACTACGCATAGACCTAGCTCTGATACCACTGTTGGGGAACGTTGCAGAAAACAAAAATTTTCCTACGGTTTCACCAAGATCCATCTATGAGTTCATCTAGCAACGAGTAATCGGATGCATCTACATACCTTTGTAGATCGTGAGCAGAAGCGTTCAAAGAACAGGGATGAGGTAGTCGTACACGACGTGATCCAAATCACCGGAGATCTTAGCACCGAACGAACGGCACCTCCGCGTTCAACACACGTACGGAACAGCCACGTCTCCTCCTTCTTGATCCAGCAAGGGAAGAGGAGAGGTTGAGGGAGATGGCACCAGTAGCAGCACGACGGCGTGGTGTTGTTGGAGCTGCAGTACTCCGGCAGGGCTTCGCCAAGCGCTATGGAGGAGGAGGCAGTGTTGGAGAGGGAGGAGGAGGCAACCAAAGGCGTGGATGAAAAGCCCTCCTTCCCCCACTATATATAGGAGGGCCAAGGGGGGGGGCGGCCCTAGGAGATCCAATCTCCTAGGGGGGTGCGGCCAAGGGGGAGGAATCCCTCCTCCCCAAGGCACCTAGGAAGTGCCTTCCCCTCCTAGGACTCTTCCTCCCTTGAAACCCTAGGCGCATGGGCCTCTTGGGGCTGGTGCCCTTGGCCCATGTAGGCCAAGGCGCACCCCCTACAGCCCATGTGGCCCCCCGGGACAGGTGGCCCCACCCGGTGGACCCCCAGGACCCTTCCGGTGGTCCCGGTACAATACCGATAACCCCGAAACTTGTCCCGATGCCCGAAACAAGACTTCCCATATATAAATCTTTACCTCCGGACCATTCCGAAACTCCTTGTGATGTCCGGGATCTCATCCGGGACTCCAAACAACATTCGGGTTACTGCATATACATATCCCTACAACCCTAGCGTCACCGAACCTTAAGTGTGTAGACCCTACGGGTTCGGGAGACACGTAGACATGACCGAGATTGCTCTCTGGTCAATAACCAACAGCGGGATCTGGATACCCATGTTGGCTCCCACATGCTCCTCGATGATCTCATCGGATGAACCACGATGTCGAGGATTCAAGCAACCCCGTATGCAATTCCCTTTGTCAATCGATATGTTACTTGCCCGAGATTCGATCGTCGGTATCCCAATACCTCGTTCAATCTCGTTACCGGCAAGTCACTTTACTCGTACCGTAATGCATGATCCCGTGACCAGACACTTGGTCACTTTGAGCTCATAATGATGATGCATTACCGAGTGGGCCCGGTGATACCTCTCCGTCATACGGAGTGACAAATCCCAGTCTCGATCCATGTCAACCCAACAGACACTTTCGGAGATACCTGTAGTGCACCTTTATAGTCACCCAGTTACGTTGTGACGTTTGGTACACCCAAAGCACTCCTACGGTATCCAGGAGTTACACGATCTCATGGTCTAAGGAAAAGATACTTGACATTGGAAAACTCTAGCAAACGAACTATACGATCTTGTGCTATGTTTAGGATTGGGTCTTGTCCATCACATCATTCTCCTAATGATGTGATCCCGTTATCAATGACATCCAATGTCCATAGTCAGGAAACCATGACTATCTGTTGATCAACGAGCAAGTCAACTAGAGGCTTACTAGGGACATGTTGGTGTCTATTATTCACACGTGTATTACGATTTCCAGATAATACAATTATAGCACGAATAAAGACAATTATCATGAACAAGGAAATATAATAATAATGCTTTTATTATTGCCTCTAGGGCATATTTCCAACAGTCTCCCACTTGCACTAGAGTCAATAATCTAGTTACATTGTGATGAATCGAACACCCATGGAATTCTGGTGTTGATCATGTTTTGCTCTAGGGAGAGGTTTAGTCAACGGATCCGCTACATTCAGGTCCGTATGTACTTTACAAATCTCTATGTCTCCATCTTGAACATTTTCACGAATGGAGTTGAAGCGACGCTTGATGTGCCTTGTCTTCTTGTGAAACCTGGGCTCCTTGGCAAGAGCAATAGCTCCAGTGTTGTCGCAGAAGAGCTTGATCGGCCCCGACGCATTGGGTATGACTCCTAGGTCGGTGATGAACTCCTTCACCCAAATTGCTTCATGTGCTGCCTCCGAGGCTGCCATGTACTCCGCTTCACATGTAGATCCCGCCACGACGCTCTGCTTGCAACTGCACCAGCTTACTGCCCCACCATTCAAAATATACACGTATCCGGTTTGTGACTTTGAGTCATCCAGATCTGTGTCGAAGCTAGCGTCGACGTAACCCTTTACGACGAGCTCTTCGTCACCTCCATAAACGAGAAACATTTCCTTAGTCCTTTTCAGGTACTTCAGGATATTCTTGACCGCTGTCCAGTGTTCCTTGCCGGGATTACTTTGGTACCTTCCTACCAAACTTACGGCAAGATTTACATCAGGTCTGGTACACAGCATGGCATACATAATAGAACCTATGGCTGAGGCATAGGGGATGACACTCATCTCTTCTATATCTTCTGCCGTGGTCGGACATTGAGCTGAGCTCAATTTCACACCTTGCAAAACTGGCAAGAACCCTTTCTTGGACTGTTCCATTTTGAACTTCTTCAAAATCTTATCAAGGTATGCTCCAACTTAGTAGGCCCACAGGTCAGCCTCCGAAACGGTGTGCCCCAGATGTCAGGGGGAGGAATCATTTTTTGGGCGGCCGAAGCTAAGAATATCCGAAATTGAAGAAGAAGCACGACATCCGTTGGATAGACATCCAACTGCCACTGCTGCTAGAACCGTGTGTTGACTATAATAAGTTGGCAAAGCCTTGCATACGCGTCAACTTATTTTTTTAGGGGACGCGTCACTTAGTAGGCCCACAAGTGTGTGGCAGAGAACTTATAGCCCATTTACGTTTTGTAAGAATGTACAACCCATTTTGGAATTCTAATGGAATTTACAACAGCCCATTTATAGTTTGTTAAAAGTACAAACCATTTTCTAGTTAGGACAATGATTAATAATTTCAATCAACCGTTGAAGACATAATTCAATAAAATTTCCCACATTTTGATGGGCTCCGAAATATTTTTATCCCGAAATTTCTAGTCAGATTAAATATAAATTTGTATTACGTAAAAATCTAACGAAACATTGCGCGCGCAACAATGAAAATTTAAGATTTTCAAAATCCATAAATAATATTTTATAAACTAATTTCGTGTTTGGTGAATTTTTTTATAGTTACTGCCCACTTTTTATAATTACATCCCATTTATTATTTTTTAAAGCGCATTTTCCTGTTAAGCCTAATGCATCCCTCCTAGGAAAGATTTGCAGCCCAGCGGGTATTCCTCAAAAAGACGTATAGCTGGGCTAGCCATTTTCATCTTGAAAAAATTAGTATCTGGGCTGGATATCTGGCCTGGGCTAGACGGGCCACAACCCGCCCAGTTAATACCCTGCTCTCCTCAATACTGCTCAAGCTGCTTGGTCCCAGCTGTCGGCCGCACCTTGTGCAATTTTCTCGTTTATATTGACTACATAGGTTGACAATGGTGTGGGACCGTGATGTCAGGAAACCAGGAGAAAGCAAAAAAAATAGTAGTACATAATAAGGAGGCACTTGCGTACGTACAGCTATGGCCCTAGTGGGTCCCTAGTGTCATCCAGTCAAAATAAAGTCATCTCCTGAATCCTCATGTTCGTTGACGATGTTAACAATGCTCGGCACCACGGCGAGCGCAACAACTCGAAGGACAACGGAGAGGGCCTCGCGGGCCCTACGGATGGTTTGATACAGCGCTCGCTACTCATTCAGGAAGCCAGGATCATCGGACACCTATGAGCACCTTCGAGAAACTAAGACGGCATGAAACGGTAAGGCCGTGCTTGGGAGCTCTGGTTTATTTCAAACCTGTATTAACATACAAGTGTAATTTACTCGTCATCGAAAACAACGCATAAAATACAGGCGTAATGAAACCGAGGGCCCGAGGTCTGTAAGTAAAACCGGCGGGTTACGCGTGTAATTTGAGAGACCGGTGTATATTTTACGAGCACTGCTATATGGACGACATTACCAGACGGTACATGCACGACGTGCGTATCATGCCATCCATTGGCAAGGCTGAAACAACAGCTAACGGCTGGATTAGCAATCGTCCGAGTGTCGTTCAGCATTTTTATCGTGTGTCAAGTACTTCCGATATTTTACTAGTCGAAATCGACCAACCAAGCGCCTTCGCCCGAGACCATCTGCTTTAATTTACAAGCGTCAGTTTTTCAAGCGTTTTGGTTGGAAAACGATGATCCAATCACGGCCTAATATCATGAGTTGGTCGGAAGATCATATGGTTTCACGTCTAACCAACCCGACTTGTCGCATAGGCTATGAATGAAACATCACACGATGAACTTCTTAAGCACGGAAACAACAGAAGAGGATGATCTTCTTAACAAGCAAATCACTGGCATTAGATCGACATGCAAAACAATACGAAGCATTATTCTCAGGAGGCATGGTGAATAGCTCGTGATGCCGCATGCCACAACATTGCAAGCTCAACTTTGCAATCAAACACAAGGCCTAGCATTACATAGACAATATTCAGGACAAACTCTTAACACAGGAATATCTCAGCAGAGTAACTATCTACTTCTAAACTGAACACAGGAATAGGAAAAAACACTCGACGCTTCTGGCTAACATCAATGAGCAAATTTTGATAAGGTTTTCCAATTCCAATATATTAAACTAACACCTTCTTGCTAACATCAATGATTAAACTTTGACAAGCTTTTCCCATTCAAAATATGTAATGCCTATGATCGTGGAGTCCTGTCGCTTCTTGCTAACATCAATGATTAAACTTTGACAAGCTTTTCCCATTCAAAATATGTAATCCTTATGATCGTGGAGTCCTGTCGCTTCTTGCTAACATCAATGATTAAACTTTGACAAGCTTTTCCCATTCAAAATATGTAATGCCTATGATCGTGGAGGCACTCCACGTGTTGTCAAATTGCCAATGGTCTCTGCAGACTAGTCATGTCACCGGTGTCTAATAATACTCTGTAAAGCTTCTCGGTCATTCCTTCTATAATGTAGCGCAAACAGTGACTGCTTCTTTCTGCAAAGTGGAACGACCAACTGGACCCAGTAAAGCAGCAGTTTTCCTTGGACACATTGGCTCCTTTTGTGCAGTTGAACTAAAATCGAAGTCGGAATAAAACCGAGCTTTAATTTTGATATCCCTGTAAGCAACAAAAGGTATAAGGGAAACAATTACTGAGGAATAACGGTTTATGACTTGTACTCCCAGAAGAAAAACATCTACTGATCTACCTTATCTTAATGAGAAACAAACCAGGAGAGTAGCAATTCTCAATCAGTGTGATTCATTCATATTAACTGAGACATTATCTTAACAATGCCTTGTTTCAAGATGTATAAAGAACGAAAAAGCAGAAAAGTATCATTCCTAAAACAATGCAACTGATTCATTTTAACAGAGACATTATCTTAACAATACCTTGGTTAAACATGTAGAAAGAACTACAAAGCAGGATAGTACCATTTGTAAAACACTGTAAGTCTGTAACTGATATATAATAACAGAGACATTATCTGAACAATACATTTCTTAAACATGTACTCCGGCCGATCCCTAACAGAAATGGTACTCCTACCGATCCCTAACAAGTGTTTGCAGTTTTGAACTAAGATTCAGTAGTTAATTCGGAGGAAGGTTGGTACTGACCATTCAAGACCAAGATTTGAAACAACTCACGAGGAAGATCTCACAGAGATCTCAACACATATATGGAAATCTGGTCTCATTTTGTGCAGTTCCACCAAAATTAAGCGAAGCAAAATGTCGCAATAGCAACAAGTTGAAAAGATATCCCTGTTTTAACAGAGGCAAAAAAGGAATCAATTACTGGCCAATAAAGGAGGATGAAACATGCGGTCACAAAAATGATAATCCAGCCAATCCCTAACAAGTGTTGCAGTTTTGAAATAAGATTCAGTAGTTAATTCTGAGAGTGGCATCAATTACTGGCTTATAAAGGGGGTGATGCTGAATTTGTTGTAACAAAGAAACAAGCATCATGTCTGGGTTGGTCCCATTTTTGTTCACTACTTAATGGGAAAAGACAGCAATACGATAGCTTCAATTCAACATTTATTTAAAACAGTACCAATACAAGTAGCACAACATCTCAAAGCACACTGCACAATCATGTGGATGAAGGCCTGTACTGACCTTTCATGAGACCAACAACGATAAAATACGAATCTGCCAACACGAATAGGAAATCCAATCTCGTTTTGTGCAGTTGCACTGAAATCAGGCAAAGTGTTTCGCGTAGCGAAGCAAAATGTCGCAATAGCAACAAGTTGAATAGATATCCCTGTTTAAACAGCGGCAAAAAAGGAATCAATTACTGGCTAATAAAGGAGGATGAAACATGCGGCCACAAAAATGGTAATCCCGCCAATCCCTAACAAGTGTTGCAGTTTTGAAATAAGATTCAGTAGTTAATTCTGAGAGTGGCATCAATTACTGGCTTATAAAGGGGGTGATGCTGAATTTGTTGTAACAAAGCAACAAGCATCATGTCTGGGTTGGTCCCATTTTTGTTCACTACTTAATGGGAAAAGACAGCAATACAATAGCTTCAATTCATCGTTTATTTAAAACAGTACCAATACAAGTAGCACAACATCTCAAAGCACATTGCACAATCATGTGGATGAAGGCCTGTACTGACCTTTCATGAGACGACCAAGATAAAATACGAATCTACCAACATGAATAGGAAATCCAATCAAGTTTTGTGCAGTTGCACTGAAATCAAGCAAAGTTTCCGGTGTGACATTTAAGTTTTCTATAGCAACAAGTTGAATAGATATCCCTGTTTTAAGAGGCAAAAAAGAAAACAATTACTTGCCAATAAAGGAGGATGAAACATGCGGCCACAAAAAGAAGCATCTACCTTATCTTGATGGAAAACAAAGTATAGGACAGTAGCATTTCTAAAATGGTTGCATTGATTCATATTAACAGAGAAATTCTCTTAAAACAGATCAGTAGTTAATTCTGAGAGTGGCATCAATTACTGGCTTATAAAGGGGGTGATGCTGAATTTGTTGTAACAAAGCAACAAGCATCATGTCTGGGTTGGTCCCATTTTTGTTCACTACTTAATGGGAAAAGACAGCAATACAATGGCTTCAATTCATCATTTATTTAAAACGGTTGCATTGATTCATATTAACAGAGACATTCTCTTGAAACAACATTCGTTAAAAAATGTAATTTACTTTTAACAGTGGCATTGCTTCAATTTTCCGGCGGCATTCTTAGATTAACAACAGCAAAATAGCTGCAAGGGACATGCCAGCACCATGTGCGTCCACACGCATAAATGGGTGATGCAGAGTATGTAGCCAAGCAGCATATATGCGCTGGTCCCATATTTGTTCTCTTTGAACCTTCTTCCTATGTGAGGGCAGCAAATCTAGTCATGCACAAACTACCCGACCCCCCAGTTTCTTTCCATTTTCAACAAAGAGATCGGTTCCTTACAGATGTGTGTACTGGGTTACCCCCCTTTTCCCTTTTCAACCTACAAAGCGGCTGGATAGCCAGTCTATACTACTTTCCGCCCCTCCTTTCCTCATTGAACCACGTCCTAGATTCTTGCTCCAGCCCACCGCACCCTTCTTTCCTCTTTGAACCAAGACCTAGATTCGACTACAGATCAAAAAAGATCCACATGCAACTAGAGCAATGACGGTTTCAAAGAAACTTATACCTTAGGGTCATCGGGATGTGGCAAGGCGTGCGGCGGGAGGCCGGATCTGCCCACACTACATACGACAACGAGGAAGAAGGGGTCGGTGGCCCTCCCGCATAGGCGCTGGGTGAAAGAGAACAGTGCAGCCGGCAGTGGATTGCCTCCCTCGTCGAAGGCGATAGAGTGAACGTTGCACCTCCTCCCCTTCCCGGTGCGACGGGATACGGACGCCTCCTTCACCAGCTATGAGGGGGGAGAGACAAGAGGCCAACGCAGTCTTGTTTAGATCTGGTGAAGAGAGGGTGAGAGACTGTGAATATAGCAAACCCTAGCAAATGAACGCTAAGCCTCCAGCGTGTGACATATATGTAGTGCGGCGAGCGTGTGGAGAGTGCAAACCCTAGCAAACAAGCGTTGAGGCTCCCGCTTATATATCTCCATCTCCAATCATATTTGTCCATCTGGCACATTATTTACGTTGTTAATTATATACGCAGCAATATTAACGTACATCATCTCTTGTTTGCGCACGTTCGGACCGCTGCCACGGCCGGTCCTGACCAACCCGAACCCTCTTCATCACCCGCGCGTGCTTCCCGCCTGAAACGGTCGGTGCCGCATTCATGCCCGGCCAGAGCGGACGCGACCTCTCACTGGCGCCAGCATTGAAGCGGCGCGCCGGCCGAGAGAGTGTCCCCCGCGCCGCTTCCGGGTGCACGCGGCTACTCCGCGTTCAAAGGTCGCAATAGCCGGCTACAACATGCATGTAAAAAGTTCTTGGGAGTCTGTGCTACAGGTAGCTGTCCTCCCCCAACTTGTCAATCTCTTCCAGTAGTGCTAGTACTCCATGGCGCAATCCATCGACAAGCAGGCGGGAAAGTTATGGTATACTACTCGGTTTGCGGTGAGTGGCATGCCGAGCGACCGTGTGAGACACTAACACGACAGACGTGATTTAAACATTGGTTTTGCTCGATGGAGCGATCCAACGAAATGAAACGTTGGTTTCTCTCCGTTTCCATTTTTTCTCCGGAAAAAACGAAAACTTTTCCACTCCATTTTCATTCCTATTCCAAGGTTTCCCCGTTACAACATTCCATCAAATACAAAGGAAAACTAACACACATGCTGATGCATCTCAATGATTCACAGATCATAGCCAATATTTACTTCACAACTAAAGAAAAAAGTTGTGAGAGCATGTATGAAAGAAAAACTACTAATGGGATCACTACGACTTAAACCCTAAACCCTAAACATGATTTAATTTCCTGGCCAGGTAGAACCTGTCGAAGGAAAGACGGCTGGCACCCTCGGATCATATGATGCTTTTGTGCAGTTCCACTAAAATCGACATGAGCATCCCTGATGGCAAAGATATTGAAGAAGTGTGATTAGAATAATAGTATTGGCACTAGTTCATGAGACATAAACTCATCACAAGTAGAAACCGGTAGAAGTAGAGAAAGATCGACATGGAGATGGAGCTACGGCAGTGGAGCAAGCCGGCTCCAAAAGGAAGATGGACTACCTAGGACGTCGGGCTGTAGCTAGAAGGGCGGTTGGGACGCGGCATCGGCCCATACCGTGGTGACCCCCGATTGGGACGCACCGACTGTGGGTTTTCTCCCTCGCCGATGTCGACCGCGTCTACGCAGAACATTGTTCCCTTCCCCCAGCTGCGGGATCAGGCTCGTCGTTCTATGCTTGTGAAGAGAGCAACCTAAGCAAGCAGGCTTGTAGCTTAGGCTCCTGCTAGTGTATATATAGTGGTTTTCTTTTTCTCTCCATATCAACCATTTTATATTGCGTACGTGTCATTCAAGAGTGAAATGATGGTTACTTCTTCCGACTAACTTATTGTGTGATTTGACTGCTCCTTAGTGGCCCCTACACGTACTCCCCCTATGTGTATGCAACAGTCACACGTACACATGAACGCAAAAACACGCGCAACGCCCTAATGCATGCATGTCCGAGCACACGAGGGAACACACACGGTGACGCTCAAGTGCTTAACCTACACGTGCATGCACACACATACTCAGTCAGGGTGAGCTAGTGACCGTATGAACACCGGAATATATATATATATATATATAGAGCGCAGTGAGCGTATTATGAAGTCCACTGACCGTATTTTTACAAATATACAATGACAGACAGTGTATTTATCTCATTTGAAATTAAGCCATGTTAACCGGAGAGGAGGCAGCATGGACTAGCATTACTTTGCTGTGTCCCGTCAACTTGCCGAACGAGGAGAAGGTTGCGGGATGGGAGAAGCTTGCGCGCGGTGGCTCGCAGGACAAGGAGAAACTTTTGACTAATGCAAGCTCTCCCTCGCTCAGGCGGTGGACATGCAACAGTTAATTTGGTGTCAGATTGCCAGAAGCATACTACACTATACTACTAGGAACCGGATGGAGGACCGTCTGCACTCTTATTATAATTTTAAAATGTGATAAAGCAATCTTCAACACATTTGGTTTTCTTTGAGGGTTCTCGCATGTGATAATGGAAGTTGATTGCATGGAACACTCGCCACAATTCTCGCTTAATTCTGGCTCATATCCTGTTACAAATAGTAGCGCTCAGTAATATTTCCTCTTTTTTTGTTATTCAGCATGTAAACAGGTCAGCAAACCTTGCGGCGCATCTTCGTGCAAACCGTGCTTGCTGCACTTTGAATGTGGCCGAGAGCTGGCTTGATGAAATACCATGCTTCCTACTTCTTTTTTTGGCTTCCTAGTGACCAGTGTCTTGGCTGATCGTCCTAAGAATGCTTATATATGAATAAAGCTCTCTCATTTACCCGCAAAAAAGATTAAGCCATATTAACCGGAAAGGAGGGAGTATGGACTAGCACTACTTTTTGGTGTGTCCCGTCAACTCGCAGAATGAGGAGAAGCTTGCAGGACAAGGTGAAGCTCGCTTACGCCTTTTGACTAATGGAACCTACCCTTGGTGGACATGCATTAGTCCATTCGGTGTCAGATTGTCAGAGGCATACACTGTAGTACCCAACATGCGGAGTACCATCATTGTTCGGCTTCACAAAGGGGCGAAGAGCCAAGCGCAGTACTAGTACGCATACTTGGTTTTGCACCTTCATACTACTCCACCCTCCGTCACAGTTTACAGGGCACACTTCATTATGATGCATTTCTCTCAATGCATTTCCACCACCAAAGAGACTTTAGACGCGTTTGGTTTAATGCTCAATTAATTAGGGCATGGTAACCGCAATCAAGTCCACAATTTTCTCTCCATGTACTGTACTACTACAGAGTGCATGCATGTGTGTACCCGGGGTGGAAGCACTACATGCATGTGTGTACGCATTATTCCCTCTAGTAATAGACGCCATGCTATAACTACCAATGCTATTTTTTAGGCCGATCGCTAGTCGCCTTGGTCCCACAGATTTTTTTTCTTTTTTCTGAAGCACGCTGTATAAACAGTGGCAGATGGAGTAGTATGAGCGGATTCAAAGAAGAGCGTATTGATGGTTGCTTCTTCAGAGCAACTTACAGTGGGAAAGGTGGGGCTTATGATTTGACTGCTCATTACTCACTATTAATGCGGCGCAATGACCGGGCTGAGTCTCCCATGCGGTTGTGCACTACCCCCTCGGTTCTTAAATATACTCCGGAGTATTTGTCTTTCTAAAATATGTTGAAATCTCTGTTAAGACGAATAGAATATTTAGGAACGGAGGGAGTACACATACGAAGCAAAATGAGTGAATCTACACTCTAAAATATGCCCGTTTGAAATTTGTAAAAAGACAAATATTTAGGAACGAAGGAGTATAATTTCGTGCATGGCACATGGACCCGGATGATGAAGAGGCTTCTGGCAATGCTATCAAGCTTCCATCATTTGTTTACATAATTGACGTACTATACAAATAATTTTCCAACAACATGAAATTGTACAATGGTGTGAGCTTTCAACTTTTGTTTCGCGTGTCTTGCCATTGATGCTCTTTCGGAAACAATAAAAAACTAACTTCCTTGCTAATGCATGTCAATTATTAGCAGATCAGAGCTAATAATTACATCACAACTGAAGACAAAGTTGTGAGAAGGTGTTAAATTAAAATTGATCCATGCTTTCATTGGCAGCAATGTCCCCCCAACTCTGTCTAAATTAACAAGGCATGTTGGGAAAAAAAGTAGCTGTCTGGAGCATGCAACATTCCGATCATTTTGTGCAGTTCCACTAAAATAGAGCTGAGCGTCCCTGTTCCAAAGATATCAAGTGTGATTACGATAATAGAGGACTGCTGATGAAATAATAAACACACAAATAGAAGCCGGTCACCTTTGCGGTCTCTCTTAAGACTAACTAGTTGGAGAAGATTAGGCTCGTAGTTGGATGAGGAGGATAGAGCAAAACCAATCTCCCTTTGTGCAGTCGCACTAAAATGTAGAGACATTGCACGTGTGACATTTTAGTACAACTGCACAAAACACTCTTAAGAAAAAAGTGATTTGTGCAGTTCACCAAAAGGTCGCAATAGCTACGAGGTGAAATGGATAGCCCTGTTTGCAAAAAAGAGGTAGAAAGAAACAATTACTGGCCAATAATAGTTGATGACACATGCGACGACAAAAAAGAAGCATATTCCTTGTCCTAAGGGAAGATAACAACACGGTTGTGTTTGTCTAAAACGGTGTGAGGACGAGAATGCAATATGGAAATTACGCCGGACGAGCTACGTTTTGGGCAAAGAACTATGCAAGATCCACATGCAACGACGTGGGAAAATGGGCAGTGGAGCAAGGCCGGAGGGGATACCTGGAGGTCGTCGGGATGTAACTAGGTGAGCGGCGGCGGGCGAAATCTGCGAGCAGGTGGCGTAGGCCCTGCCGCGCCGGAGCTTGGTCAGAGAGAACGACGTGTACCGTAGATCGGGACGTGCTGCCTCGGCACCGTCGAACGGAGAAACGATGCACTTCCTTCCTTTCCCCCGGCGGATGGGATGCGGCCAAATCAGTGACCAACGGTGAGAGAGAGAGAGGCCACCGCACTCCCTTTCCCCCGACGGACGGGATGCGGCCGGATCAGTGACCAACGGTGAGAGAGAGAGAGGCCACCGCACTCCCTTTCCCCCGCGGACGGGATGCGGCCGGATAAGTGACCAACGGTGAGAGAGAGGCCACCGGAGCCTTGTGTGAGATACTCTGAAGAGCGGACTACCTTTTCCTCCATAAAAATCATTTTATATTCTGTGTACGTGCCATTGAGCGCTATAACTTTATTTAAAAATAACGCGGCAACGCGTCAAGTCGAACTTTGTTTCGTGCACGCGTGGTACACGACCTCCCTAGGTAAACAACTGCTACAGGCGTTCAAATTAGCACGTGGGCTGCCATTTCGTAAAGAAATGAGCTCCACCGTGTACCCGCGTGGGTGTGGCTGGGCACGATGCGTGAGTACGTGCACGGTGCACCTATTCTCTTCTTGTATACGTACACCACCTACGTGGGGTTGTGTGAGAGAGATACAAACCTAGAGAGATATAGTGTGTGGGTTCTTGAGAGTTTGGGGGGGGGGGTTAATCAAAAAAATTAACATATGCAATGTGTGTGAAATAGAGTCCTGGATATAACATATATATAGAGGGGGCGATCCACGAGAAGAGAGTGGAGGTATCATCGGCTTGAGGTGTCTATAGAATCGAAGAGAGGGATTATGTGTGTGTGTGTGCGCGCGCGATCGATAAAGAGTGCCATCGAATTTGTGTGTGCCCACGTCAAAGATATAGAGTGGCTGGCCTACTGGAATGTGAGATGGGACATGTGCAGTTTGTCTGTGTGGCATGGATACCTACCTGCAGCGCTCGACTATCGGTGTGTGGTGGGGGAAGAGGGAGGCCCAATTAACTATAGAGGTACAATGGCTAGTATATGTGTGGAGGAGGAGAGAGGCCTACCTCATGTATTAAGGAGATCGATCTGCCTCATGTATTAAGGGAGATCGATCGGCATCCATGCATATGTGCAGGAGATGAATAAGGTTGGGAGAGAGACAGAGCTAGAGTGTTGGAGGGGGTGGTAGTGGAGTTGCTTCTAACAAATGGAGGGATAGACTTGCTAGACAAACGGAGGGCACGCCCACAATATTAATAAGAGAGGAGATGGCTGCTTGTTGTCTGTGCACGTGCATGTGAGAGACGGGTCAGGAGGCATGGGCGAATGATGAGGGGGGACGATGTGGCCGTGGTAAGCAGACGTAACTACATAGGAAGATCAATCGCCCTTTGTAAGAGAAAGGAGAGACATAACTTGTGAGGTACGTCGATCGATGGGGGGGTAGTTAAAGTCGATCTAGGTATATGTTGGGAGATCGATCGGTATACATGCATGTGTGTGTTAGAAGCAAATGAGGCACGAGGAGAAGGATAGAGAGAGAGGGATGCATGTAGGAGGTGGTACGAGATGCATACTATATCGAGGGGGAGGAGTGTGCGAGTACGAGAACGATGAAAAGAGTGGTGGGAGTGAGGCATGGACGGTGACAAGAGAAGAGGGGAAGCTTGTGTTTGTGCTAGGCACACCTGCTAGAGAGGCATATCGATCGATGTGTGCTGTAAAGAAGGAGCTGGGGGGCCTACACACACCGTGGGTGAACGACCTAAAGTGAAAACACGAATTTGCGCGATGGAGCTAGAGAATGCTGAGGGAGGGTGCATGCATAAGAGAAAGTTAGCACTAGCTACAAAGATAAGAGGGTTGTGTGGGTGTAAAAGACGAATAGAGATCATATATACTTCATTATAAAAAGCGAATTCGGATATTTGAAGAATTTATCATAGTGTTTAAAACCGATGGATGTGTTAATATATATAACGGTGATAAACATGGTGTGGTTATGAACATGGTATACTACATTTAATATATTTTATCTCTACTCTTATAAAAAATGGAGTTGTTGATGATGGTGTGCCTGCCATCCTGCATTATAGGCCGTTTGATTTATATCTGGCGGATAGCAAGGAAACTCTGATGGTTGAAGTTGGCAACAATCATGATTGTAGATTCTTATTGAAATAGAGAAACGAATTCAAATTTAGTTCGAATTGCAGCGGTAGTATAGACATTTGGAATGCACTACAATGTTGGTATGAGTAGGTTACATGGATTATACAGCAAGCAAAAAAATTTAATCGGACATAACATGGATTCATACTCCCTCCTTCCATCTACATAGGGCGTAATGAGATTTTTAAGACCGCCTTTGACTATTGACAAGATTAATAGTACATGACATGCACAATGTGAAAATTATATCATTGAAAGAACCTTTCACAGACGAATTTAATGGTGTGCTTTGTGTAAGTTGCATGTCATATATCATTGCTCTAATATTTGGTCAAAATTAGCATTGAAAAACGCATTAGGCCCTATATAGATGGAAGGAGGGAGTAGCTTTGAATAGCATTTGTATAGTAAAACGGGGCAAGACTCTCTCTTTGTGTGGTGTGAATAGTTTTATTTTTTTCGTTTTCTTTTTGGTTGAGGGAAGTGCGAATTGATTTGGTACGTACAAGTACAATATTATGACACGTTAGGCTTGTCCCTGAAATTCAACCCGCGTCTTGTTATATCTCGAAAATTCAGATATTGTGCTCCCAAAACTGGCGCCTTCACAACCCGTGCCTTGCTATCCCGAAATTACAACGCGCGCGAAAACTCCCTCCAGCTGCCAAATCCCGACACGCAAAATCCCCCTTCTAACCCTGAGCCGAAAGCGCCGCTAGTTCAAATCGGTGGGGGGGGGGGTACCTTTTTAACACACCCTACATTTTGGACAAGCGCATTCCTAAGTCATGCTTCACCCCCTCCCATCACCCCCTTTTAGCCATTCAAAATCCCAGGCCACCATAACCTCTCCGCTCCAGCCGCGAAACCCCACCCTCCTCCGTCCGCCACGTCACCGCTGCCCAGCCGGAGCCTCTTCCCCGATGACGTCGTCCACCGCAACAGCTCGACGTCCCTCGTCCACCTCCCCGGATGAGGATCCGTCGTCCATCTCGCCGTCCCGCCGGTTCAGCCGCCCCGTCCTCCACCTCCAAGGAGCTGCTCCGACGATCGCCTCGTCTATCGCGGCTGCTCCATCCCCACAGCGCCGCGTTAACCTTCTCCACCCGAACCGCAGCATCCTCACCGACTCCTCGGACAAAGCCGAGGCCTACTCGGCGCCACCAAAGAGGTTGTACACTCATCGCATCGCACCTTCTCCTTAACTCGACCTCCCGGCGCCGACGGTGCTCCATCCCGCACCCCCATGGAGCGGCTACCTTGAAGCCGGCGCCGCGGGCGACATCTCCACGGCGGCTCTCCCCCAGTGCGAGGCCCCTTCGACAACGGTGTCCATACCAGCCGGATCTGGTGCTGCTGCTCCGGCTCTCGCTCGATCGCTCGCTCGCCCAGCTGCTGCTGCTGCTCTCCCCCTCGCTCGTGCTGCTGCTCTGCTCCGATTAAGCCACACTTCAGTTGACTGAATCGACTTTTGGGTCAGTCGATTTTCAGGGGTTGGGGGGCTCGCCGGAGTTAAGGAAGAACCACCCGCGGCGGGGACGGGGGCTCGCCGGAGAGGTACCCCACTATCTATCTTAGGGTTCAGGGTGGGGGCGGGGGGCCTAGAGGGCTGGCCAGGGCAGCGGTGGCGAGTTCTTTCGGGGCGGCGAGGCGGCGCTAGGGCCGGCGGTTCGGCCGGTGGTGGTTGGCAGCTCAGGGGGGTGCAGGTTGAAGATGAACTGCGGGCCCTCCCTAAACTACATGGCAAGTGCCTCTCTGCTACCATTGCGTTCAGTTTCGACAGTAGCATTCAGATTCCACAGTAAATTTCAGTTTCGACAGTTAAGTTCAGAGTCAACAGTTTTTACCTCATCTGTTGTAGTCAGGTGGTTTTTGGTGATGTTAATTTTACATCCATTTTACATCATCTATTGGAAATGCTATTAGAATCCCACTTGAGATTAATGATGTCTGTCTTGTGCTGCTTCAGCCTTGACGTCTTACGGCTCACCGGAGCTGCTCCAACGACAGAACAATCCATCACAATAGAGCAGTGCCCTGGACGCCGTCTACAGATTCCTCAGATCTTCCTCCACACCTCCGACAACCACCTCTGCCTCAACTGCTTCAGCGACCAACCCAATGATGCTGAGGTCGACACGGCTACGGCAAAGAGGTTGTACACTTATTGCATCACTTATTACTATACATTCACGTCGATCCATTAGGGCTATTTTGGTTCAACGGAAAAACATCGATCCACTGGTTGTTACCATCACTCTAAATTTCTGCATGCTCTCCTTACATAATCTCACCATATTTTTTTCGTATGCATGTCAGATATTGTACACAGTCACGCTGAACATGTAGAGAAAAAGAGAAGAGTTTTGCGCGGCAATACAATGTCATGCAGACATCGCTCCATGGTGGGTTCAATGGCAAACCCTCCCCACCCCTCTCCAGATTGTAATCCAGAGGAAGATGTCTGTTCTGAGGTGGATTCGGACGCCGCTGACCACTCCTATTTACCCCCCAAGGTGTTTGCTCTACCTTGGCATGATGATGTTAGTCATATCATGCATATGTTGCCTTGCAGTGCCTACTTTTGACATCATATATGTCATCTGCTTAGTTTAGAAAGTTCTGTAATGCCACCTGTTTAGTTTCTATATCATATATGGGAATTATGCAGTCTCATGTCTTTTAGCCAGCCATAATATATGTGAAATGTGCAATGCCATCCTGTTTAACCAGGCATCATATATTTGAATGATATCTTGCCCTTCCTTTTCTTCATTACATTTCCATTTGTCGACAATGTTTGTACATTAAACTACTCTTCCTGTGAATCAGCCATTTGGGTGGGAGATGGAAAAATCTGGAATGAAAACAAGACCTTCAGAGCAGACAGTGCTACCTGTTGAAGCAGATCTCTTGTTGGGTCCCGATAGCTCCTCAGAGATGGATTCAGAGATAGATGACCAGTCCTATTCCCCCACTGAGGTGTATGCTCTAACTTGGCACGGTTATACTGTTCATATCATGCATACAGTGTCTTGCATTGCATAGTTTAGACATCATATACACAATATTCAACACCATGTTCTTGGTTCAGACATCATATCGAATGCCCTCTATTTAGCATATAAATCACATATGTGAATTAAATGATGCAATCCTGATTACTTAGATAACATGTAGGTGAATTATGTCATGCGATCCTGTTTAGTTATTCATCATATCTTTGAATTATGTTATGCTATGCTATCCAGTTTAGATAGACATCATATATGTGAAATTATGTCATGCTATCCGTTTTAGTTAAACAATATACATGCCAACTATTTCATGCCCTCTTTTTTCCACACTATCTATTGCATCTGTCTCTCATACAATGTCTGTACATTCAACTATGTTTCCTGTTTATCAGCCATTTGAATTGGAGCGGGTGATGCCAGTATCTAGCAGACTAAAAACACGGTCTTCAAATAGAACAGTGCTACCTCTTGGTGGAGATAGCACCCCGGTTGTACATGCACAAGAACCAGCCCTACCACACATAACCCAAACTCCCGCAGATTGTACCCCTACTACAATGGACAGAGAACCAGCTTCACCCAATCTAACCCCAACCCCAGCCGATAGTAACCTAGTTCCTATTGACACAGCACCATCTCCACCACAGAGCTCCCAAACAAGAGCAGTTAGTAAGGCAGCTCCAGTGCCCAAAGGGCCAGTACTATCACGGCGAACCCCAACTCCACCAGTTAGTACGCCTATTCCTGTGGAGGAAGCACAACCAGCTAGTCATAGTTTAGCATCTATCGCACTTGATGTTGTTAAATCGTATGTGCGTATCTTCCCATCTTGGAAATATCATACTGAAGATGAAGGAAAATGCCAGTTGCAGGTGTTTGTCCAGGAGTTATGTGTAAGTAATGTTATTCATGGCAATTACTTTGCTTCGTCCCATACATCCTACCTCCATGATGGTTATAATACAACAAATTTTCCCATTTTTCTCTATAGAGAAGGACCGATTTGGAAACTCAGGATGAGGTAACCTGTGCTAATACCTCTTCTATCTTCAAGAATGCTTGGTGGCAGTATCGGAATTACCTGAAGAAAACGTACTTCACCGGCAAAAAAACTCATCAAATTCCCTTACGTTCTCCTGAGACACATTTACTGGACGATGACTGGGAACGCCTTGTTCTGTACTGGTCCCGAACCAAGAATGTGGTAAGGTCTATGAGCTCATTTTCTATTTTTAAGTATTATATTCTTGCGTTTTACTGTACTCTGTTCATGTAGAACAAGTTCCTAAACCTGAAGAACAACTGTTCTAATTTAAGATTCCATTGCTACCATAGGACATAGATATATGTTTGTTTGATGCTTTTATTATGTACTAGTACTTGGCAATAGAAGACTTGGTAGTTTAATCCTGTCCACCTTACTAATGAACTGGTTCACCGAAATGAGTTTCATATAGTAGTACATGCTAAACTTGTTATGTGTCTGCTTGTTTCTTCTTTTAGAATGCTGACAGAATATTGGGGAAGAGTGCCTTATTAAGCAACGGTAAAGGAAGTACTGCAGATAAGGTTCAGGATAGTGACACATCCTGTCTTGGTTTATTGTTGGAGTTACTGGCCACTACCGCTTGCACAAGATATTCAAACTCACTGTCTGAATCAGTTTGGTTTCTTGAGTCTCAACTACAAGCTGAAAGCCATCGATCAGTTGTGCTGCGACAAGAAGCGGAAGGACTGCGGAAGTCCCTGGAGCATTCAGATGCATACTTTCTGGTGCAACAGCAAGCGTTGGAGGATTTTAGCGCCAAACAGGACAAAGCTAATCAGCTTGCTAAGCTTATTGCCAGCATGGTGGATACCCAGGATAACGTTTCTTGAGCTCTTCTGAAGTTGTTTTAGTTATGCTCTTGTTTTGCTGCCGCGTTTATTTGCACTGGTGGCCAATTTTGACGGCCAGTGTATATGATATGCTGCTTTGTTCCCTATATTTGCACTGGTGGCAAACTTTGATGCCCAGTGGATGTAATATGTGTAATAGCCGTGATAGCCTAGCGTTAGTTGCTTGCTTATTTATTTCTTTGTTGTCTTGTTTATTTGTTTGCTTGTAGTCATTGCAGTTCTTTTTTCGCGGTTAACTAGTGGCTGCAAGAACCTATTTTTTAAAACTAGGTCACAATAACCATGGGCTAATATTTACTGTAGTGACACTGGGCCTCCTACGGGCCGTAGAAACAGTGGGCCTTCTACGGGCCGTATCATCAATGGGCCTTATATGGGATATATGATCGATTGGCCAAACATGGGCCAATAACAGGCTGCATTATGGCCGTAAAAGGTCTAGAGTTGGAATCGTCCATTCATGGGCCGACCATAACGGGCCATCATTAATAGGCCGTATTTTATGGTGCTATGAAAACGGCCCAACGTATTAATGGACCACAAACGGGCCGACTGTAACTACGGGCTGAATTTGGCCCACAAGCAGAAAATGACAGTAACGAGTCATAAGTAAACGAATGCTGGAAATGAGCCCAAGAATAAATGGGCTCTGAGAAGGCCGAAAGATAACATGGGCTGGAAACGGCCCAACGGAATAACGGGCCGTTAATGGGTATAAAGTGATACACTGTTCATTACGAGCCAGTTTCACCACGGGTCGTTAATGGGTGTAATGTGATACACTGTTCATTACGGGCCAGTTTCACCACGGGCCGTTAATAGGCCAAGAGTTACATAGGGCCTCATATGGGCCGAAAGACGTCATGGGCCATACATGGGCCAGAAGTGAAAACGGGCTGGAATCATATTGGATGGCCCAGATGACGCTACCGGGCCTAATTCGGATAGGGCATAACGGGCCTTGGGTTAGCGGGCTGTAAATGGGCTATATGCGAACAGGCCGTTAACAGGCTTTCCATGGGCCGGCCTGCCAGCTTTTGACCAAGTCAAACGGTCGGACTTTTCACAGGAATGGGCCTCTGTTGGGCCGTGCCACGTGTCGTCGTATCATAGGCGCCTATCTGACCCACTGACGAGCTGACACGTGTTTCGTCCGGCCAATAAGAATTTTACGCGTGGAAATTTCCCATTGGTCGGGGCTGTTAACGGGTTATCGGATCCAAAACCCGACCCGATAGCTTAACGACGTTCCGTTACGGTGGATGCCTCGTGTCGGTCACCCTTGACGAAAGCACTTCTGTGACACGCGATTTATCGTCATGGAAGTGGACACTTCCGTGATGATAATTTTGGTAATGTCATGGAACACTTCTACGACAGCACAGGTATGACTATCTTGAATCTGTCATAAATTTGTCATGGATGTACATGCATGACAAAAAAAGCGACCTACTGTGACAAACACGTATCATCATGGAAGTGTATTTTTTTGTAGTGCCAGTCCGTGTAATTGCTACCATCATCTTTCAACTTTGCTTTCTCAAGGAACGCATTAAAATTCAACGGAACAACAGCACGAGCCATCTATCTACAATCAAACATAGACAAGCAAGATACTATCAGGTACTAAGTTCATGATAAATTTAAGTTCGATTAATCATATTACCTAAGAACTCCCACTTAGAAAGATATCCCTCTAATCTTCTAAGTGATCACGTGATCCAAATCAACTAAACCATGTCCGATCATCACGTGAGATGGAGTAGTATCAATGGTGAACATCAATATGTTGATCATATCTACTATATGATTCACGCTCGACCTTTCGGTCTCCATGTTCTGAGGCCATATCTGTTATATGCTAGGCTCGTCAAGTTTAACCTGAGTATTCCGTGTGTGCAACTGTTTTGCACCTGTTGTATTTGAACGTAGAGCCTATCACACCCGATCATCACGTGGTGTCTCAGCACGAAGAACTTTCGCAACGGTGCATACTCAGGGAGAACACTTATACTTTGATAATTTAGTGAGGGATCATCTTATAATGCTACCGTTAATCAAAGCAAGATAAGATGCATAAAAGATAAACATCACATGCAATCAATATAAGTGATATGATATGGCCATCATCATCTTGTACTTGTGATCTCCATCTCCGAAGGACCGTCATGATCACCATCGTCACCGGTGCGACACCTTGATCTCCATCGTAGCATCGTTGTCGTCTCGCCAATCTTATGCTTCCACGACTATCGCTACCGCTTAGTGATAAAGTAAAGCATTACAGCGCGATTGTATTGCATACAATAAAGCGACAACCATATGGCTCCTGCCAGTTGCCGATAACTCGGTTACAAAACATGATCATCTCATACAATAAAATTTAGCATCATGTCTTGACCATATCACATCACAACATGCCCTGCAAAAACAAGTTAGACGTCCTCTACTTTGTTGTTGCAAGTTTTACGTGGCTGCTACGAGCTTAGCAAGAACCGTTCTTACCTACGCATCAAAACCACAACGATAGTTTGTCAAGTTGGTGCTGTTTTAACCTTCGCAAGGACCGGGCGTAGCCACACTTGGTTCAATTAAAGTTGGAGAAACTGACACTCGCCAGCCACCTGTGTGCAAAGCACGTCGGTAGAACCAGTCTCGCGTAAGCGTACGCGTAATGTCGGTCCAGGCTGCTTCATCCAACAATACCGCCGAACCAAAGTATGACATGCTGGTAAGTAGTATGACTTATATCGCCCACAACTCACTTGTGTTCTACTCGTGCATAACATCAATGCATAAAACCTAGGCTCGGATCCCACTGTTGGGGAACATAGTAATTTCAAAAAAATTCCTATGCACACGCAAGATCATGGTGATGCATAGCAACGAGAGGGGAGAGTGTTGTCTATGTACCCTCGTAGACCGGCAACGGAAGCGTTGACACAACGTAGAGGAAGTAGTCGTACGTCTTCCCGATCCGACCGATCCAAGTACTAAACGTACGGCACCTCTGAGTTCTGCACACGTTCAACTCAGTGACGTCCCTCGAGCTCCGATCCAGCAAAGTGTTGAGGGAGAGTTTCGTCAGCACGACGGCGTGATGACGGTGATGATGTTCTACCGACGCAGGGCTTCGCCTAAGCACCGCTACGATATGACTGAGGTGGAATATGGTGGAAGGGGGCACCGCACACGGCTAAGGAACGATCACGAAGATCAACTTGTGTGTCATGGGGTGCCCCCTTGCCCCCGTATATAAAGGAGGGAGAGGGGTAGGTGCGGCCGGCCCAAGGGGTGCGCCTGGAGGAGTCCTACTCCTACCGGGAGTAGGACTCCCCCCTCTTGCCTTGTTGGAAAAGGAAGGGGGAAGGGAGAAAGAGGAAAGGGGGGCACCGCCCCCTTCCTTGTCCTATTCGGACTAGGGGGGAGGGGGCGCGCGGTCTGCCCTGTCCGGCCCTCCTCTTCTCCCTTAGGGCCCATGTAGGCCCAATAACCCCCGGGGGGGTTCCGGTAACCCCCCGGTACTCGTGTAAAATCCCGATTTCACCCGGAACGTTTCCGATATCCAAATATAGGCTTCCAATATATCAATCTTTATGTCTCGACCATTTCGAGACTCCTCGTCATGTCCGTGATCACATCCGGGACACCGAACAACCTTCGGTACATCAAAACACAAAAACCCTAATTATGATCGTCACCGGACTTTAAGCGTGCGGACCCTACGGGTTCGAGAACTATGCAGACATGACCGAGACACATCTCCGGTCAATAACCAATAGCGGAACCCGGATGCTCATATTGGGTCCTACATATTCTACGAAGATCTTTATCGATCAGACCGCATAACAATATACGTTGTTCCCTTTGTCATCAGTATGTTACTTGCCCGAGATTCGATCATCGGTATCTCAATACCTAGTTCAATCTCGTTACCGGGAAGTCTCTTTACTCGTTCCGTAATACATCATCCCGCAACTAACTTATTAGTTGCAATGCTTGCAAGGCTTGAGTGATGTGCATTACCGAAAGGGCCCAGAGATACCTCTCCGACAATCAGAGTGACAAATCCTAATCTCGAAATACGCCAACCCAACAAGTACCTTCGGAGACACCTGTAGAGCACCTTTATAATCACCCAGTTACGTTGTGAAGTTTGGTAGCACACAAAGTGTTCCTCCGGTAAATGGGAGTTGCATAATCTCATAGTCATAGGAACATATATAAGTTATGAAGAAAGCAATAGCAACAAACTAAACGATCAAGTGCTAAGCTAATGGAATGGGTGAAGTCAATCACATCATTCTCCTAATGATGTGATCCCGTTAACCAAATGACAACTCATGTCTATGGTTAGGAAACATAACCATCTTTGATCAATGAGTTAGTCAAGTAGAGGCATACTAGTGACACTCTGTTTGTCTATGTATTCACACATGTATTATGTTTCCGGTTAATACAATTCTAGCATGAATAATAAACATTTATCATGATACAAGGAAATAAATAATAACTTTATTATTGCCTCTAGGGCATATTTCCTTCAGATGCTTATGTCAAGAAACTTCAACCTGAAAAGCTCGAACGCAAATCGGAAAAATGGGTCTTCATAGGATACCCTAAAGAAACTATTGGGTATACCTTCTATCTTAAATCCGAAGGCAAGACCTTTGTTGCCAAGAATGGATCCTTTCTAGAGAAAGAGTTTTTCTCGAAAGAAGTAAGTGGGAGGAAAGTAGAACTTGATGAAGTATTGCCTCTTGAACCGGCGAGTGGCGCAGCTCATGAAATTGTTCCTGAGGTGTCTGCACCGACTAAGGAGGAAGTTAATGATGATGATCATGAAACTTCAGATCAAGTTGCTACTGAACTTCGAAGGTCAACAAGGACACGTTCCGCACCAGGGTGGTACGACAACCCTGTCCTGGAAATCATGTTGTTAGACAATGGTGAACCTTCGAACTATGAAGAAGCGATGGCGGGCCCAGATTCTGACAAATGGCTGGAAGCCATGAAATCCGAGATAGGATCCATGTATGAAAACAAAGTATGGACTTTGACTGACTTGCCCGATGATCGGGGAGCCATAGAAAATAAATGGATCTTTAAGAAGAAGACAGACGCGGATGGTAATATGACCATCTATAAGGCTCGGCTTGTCGCTAAGGGTTATCGACAAGTTCAAGGGGTTGACTACGATGAGACTTTCTCACCCGTAGCGAAGCTGAAGTCCGTCTGAATCATGTTAGCAATTGCCGCATTCTATGATTATGAGATATGGCAAATGGACGTCAAAACGACATTCCTTAATGGTTTCCTTAAGGAAGAATTGTATATGATGCACCTGGAAGGTTTTGTCGATCCTAAGAATGCTGACAAGGTGTGCAAGCTCCAACACTCAATCTATGGGCTGGTGCAAGCATCTCGGAGTTGGAACATTCGTTTTGATGAGATGATCAAAGCGTTTGGGTTTACGCAGACTTATGGAGAAGCCTGCGTTTACAAGAAAGTGAGTGGGAGCTCTGTAGCATTTCTCATATTGTATGTGGATGACATACTATTGACAGGAAATGATATAGAATTCTTGGAAAGCATAAAGGCCTACTTGAACAAGTGTTTTTCAATGAAGGACCTTGGAGAAGCTGCTTATATATTAGGCATCAAGATCTATAGAGATAGATCGAGATGCCTCATTGGTCTTTCGCAAAGTACGTACCTTGACCAGATATTGAAGAAGTTCAATATGGATCAGTCCAAGAAGGGGTTCTTGCCTGTATTGCAAGGTATGAGATTGAGCACGGCTCAATGCCCGACCACGGCAGAAGATAGAGAAAAGATGATTGTCGTCCCCTATGCCTCGGCCATAGGGTCTATCATGTATGCCATGCTGTGTACCAGACCTGATGTAAACCTTGCCGTAAGTTTGGTAGGTACCATAGTAATCCCGGCATGGAACACTGGACAGCTCTCAAGAATATCCTGAAGTACCTAAAAAGGACTAAGGATATGTTTCTCGTCTATGGAGGTGACGGAGAGCTCGTCGTAAAGGGTTACGTCGATGCTAGCTTCGACACAGATCTGGATGACTCTAAGTCACAAACCGGATACGTGTATATTTTGAATGGTGGGGCAGTCAGCTAGTGCAGTTGCAAGCAAAGCGTCGTGGCGGCATCTACGTGTGAAGCGGAGTACATGGCAGCCTCGGAGGCAGCACAAGAAGCAATCTGGGTGAAGGAGTTCATTACCGACCTAGGAGTTATTCCCAATGTGTCGGGCCCGATGACTCTCTTCTGTGACAACACTGGAGCTATTGCCCTTGCCAAGGAGCCCAAGTTTCACAGGAAGACCAGGCATATCAAGCGTCGCTTCAACTCCATTCGTGAAAATGTTAAAAATGGAGGCATAGATATTTGTAAAGTGCATACGGACCTGAATGTCGCAGATCCGTTGACTAAACCTCTTCCTCGAGCAAAACATGATCAACACTAGAACTCTATGGGTGTTCGATTCATCACAATGTAACTAGATTATTGATTCTAGTGCAAGTGGGGGACTGTTGGAAATATGCCCTAGAGGCAATAATAAAATGGTTATTATTATATTTCCTTGTTCATAATAATTGTCTATTGTTCATGCTATAATTGTGTTATCCGGAAATCGTAATACATGTGTGAATATATAGACCACAACATGTCCCTAGTGAGCCTCTAGTTGACTAGCTCGTTGATCAACAGATAGTCATGGTTTCCTGACTATGGACATTAGATGTCATTGATAACGGGATCACATCATTAGAAGAATGATGTGATGGACAAGACCCAATCCTAAGCATAGCACAAGATCGTGTAGTTCGTCTGCTAGAGCTTTTCTTATGTCAAGTATCTTTTCCTTAGTCCATGAGATTGTGCAACTCCCGGATACTGTAGGAATACTTTGGGTGTGCCAAACGTCACAACGTAACTGGGTGACTATAAGGGTGCACTACGGGTATCTCCAAAAGTGTTTGTTGGGTTGGCACAAATCGAGACTGGGATTTGTCACTCCACATGACGGAGAGGTATCTCTGGGCCCACTCGGTAAAACATCAGCGTAATGAGCTCAATGTGACTAAGGGTTGGTCATGGGATGATGTGTTATGGAATGAGTAAAGTGACTTGCCGGTAACGAGATTGAACGAGGTATTGGAATACCGACGATCGAATCTCGGGCAAGTAACGTACCGATTGACAAAGGGAATTGAATACGGGATTGATTGAATCCTCGACATCATGGTTCATCCAATGAGATCATTGTGAAATATGTGGGAGCCAACATGGGTATCCAGATCCCGCTGTTGGTTATTGGCCAGAGAGTTGTCTCGGTCATGTCTGCATGGTTCCCGAACCCGTAGGGTCTACACACTTAAGGTTCGGTGACGCTAGGGTTGTAGAGATATTAGTATGCGGTAACCCGAAAGTTGTTCGGAGTCCCGGATGAGATTCCGGATGTCACGAGGAGTTCCGGAATGGTCCGGAGGTAAAGATTTATATATAGGAAGTCCAGTTTTGGCCATCGGGAAAGTTTTAGGGGTCACCGGTATTGTACCAGGACCACCGGAAGGGTCCCGGGGGTCCACCGGGTGGGGCCACCTATCCCGGAGGGCCTCATGGGCTGAAGTGGGAAGGGAACCAGCCCCTGGTGGGCTGGTGCATCCCCCCTTGGTCCTCCCTTGCGCCTAGGGTTGGAAACCCTAGGGGGGTGGGGGCGCCTCCACCTGCCTTGGGGGCCAAGCCACCCCTAGGCCACCGCCCCCTCCCCTTAGATAGGATCTATAGGGGACGGCGCCCCCAGGCCCCCTATATATAGTGGAGGGGAGGGAGGGCAGCCGCACCCAAGTCCCTGGCGCCTCCCGTGACACCTCCTCCTCCCTGCTTGCGCTTGGCGAAGCCCTGCCGGGATCCCGCTACTTCCACCACCACGTCGTCGTGCTGCTGGATCTCCATCAACCTCTCCTTCCCTTGCTGGATCAAGAAGGAGGAGACGTCTCTCCCAACCGTACGTGTGTTGAACGCGAAGGTGCCGTCCGTTCGGCGCTCGGTCATCGGTGATTCGGATCACGACGAGTACCACTCCATCAACCTCGTTCTCTTGAACGCTTCCGCTCGCGATCTACAAGGGTATGTAGATGCACTCCCCTCTCCCTCGTTGCTAGATGACTCCATAGATTGATCTTGGTGATGCATAGAAAATTTTAAAATTCTACTACGTTCCCCAACAGAAGCAAGAGCCATGTGTTCATGATAAGCATATTTTGTATCTTTGGGGTTACTCTCCTCTTCTTCCTCTTCATCCTCTTCTTCCACACTGGCCTTGGCCTTCAAGGCAAGGTTGGGCTTCTTTGCTCGTTGAGAATGCAACACGGCATTGTCGGCGGTCTTGTCCAAGATCCTCATTGCCACAAACTCATCCAACACTTCACTTGAGGACAAGGTGTGGAAGTTTGGCCTTTGACGGATGACGGAGGACATGGCCTTATGGTAAGGCATCATGGCCTTGAGAAACTTGCGCTTGATCCAATTGTCATCCGTATCCTTGCTCCCATGATCTCGGAGTGAGACCGCAAGAGTGTTTAATCTTCGGTAAAGCTCATGAGGTTCTTAATCTTCATTCATTGCAAACTCATCGGCTTCATCTTGCACCACTTCATAGTTGGAGCGTTGAATGATTGCACTTCCCTTGTAAATGGAAACAACATGTTGCCATGCTTCCTTGGCCAGGTGAAAGGTCGGAGATGCGCAATATCTTCGGATCGAATTGCATCTTGGATGATGAAGAGGGCGGACTCGTTGAATTAATTATCCGCGGCTTCTCTAGGTGTGAAGTTGCTTGGGTCATGCGGGTAGAAACTGTTGGGGAATGTAGTAATTTCAAAAAAATTCCTACGCATAAACAGGATCATGGTGATGCATAGCAACGGGGGGGGGGGGGAGAGCGTTGTCTACGTACCCTCGTAGACCGAAAGCGAAAGCGTTAGCACAACGCGGTTGATGTAGTCGTACGTTTTCACGATCTGACCGATCCAAGTACCGAACGTACGGCACCTCCGAGTTCAGCACACGTTCAGCTCGATGACGTCCCGCGAACTCCGATCCAGCAGAGCTTCACGGGAGAGTTCCATCAGCACGACGGTGTGGTGACGGTGATGATGCTGCTACCGACGCAGGGCTTCGCTTAAGCACCGCTACGATATGATCGAGGTGAAATATGGTGGAGGGGGGCACCGCACACGGCTAAGAGATCAAGAGATCAATTGTTGTGTCTCCAAGGGGTTCCCCCTTCCCCGTATATAAAGGAGTGGATGAGGGGGAGGGCCGACCCTCTCTATGGTGCGCCCTAGGGGAGTACTACTCCCACCGGGAGTAGGATTCCCCCTTTCCTAGTAGAACTAGGAGCCCTTCCAACTAGTAGGAGTAGGAGAGAAGTAAAGGGAAAAGAGAAGAGAAGGAAGGAGGGGGCGTCGCCCCTCCCCCTAGTCCAATTCGGACTAAGCATTGGGGGGCGCGCAGCCTCTCCTCTCTCTTTCCCCTAAAGCCCAATAAGGCCCATATACTCCCCGGCGAATTCCCGTAACTCTCCGGTACTCCGAAAAATACCCGAATCACTCGGAACCTTTCTAATGTCCGAATATAGTCGTCCAATATATTGATCTTTACGTCTCGACCATTTCGAGACTCCTCGTCATGTCCCTGATCTCATCTGGGACTCCGAACTACCTTCGGTACATCAAAACACATAAACTCATAATACAAATCGTCACCAAATGTTAAGCGTGCGGACCCTACGGGTTCGAGAACTATGTAGACATGACCGAGACACGTCTCCGGTCAATAACCAATAGCGGAACCTGGATGCTCATATTGGCTCCTACATATTCTACGAAGATCTTTATCAGTCAAACCGCATAACAACATACGTTGTTCCCTTTGTCGAACAAACATTGGGGGCACGCGCAACCTCTCCTCTCTCTTTCCCCTAAAGCCCAATAAGGCCCATATACTCCCTGGCGAATTCCCGTAACTCTCCGGTACTCCGAAAAATACCCGAATCACTCGGAACCTTTCCGATGTTCGAATATAGTCTTCCAATATATCGATCTTTACGTCTCGACCATTTCGAGACTCCTCTTCATGTTCCTGATCTCATCCGGGACTCTGAACTACCTTCGGTACATCAAAACACATAAACTCATAATACAAATCGTCACCGAACGTTAAGCGTGCGGACCCTACGGGTTCGAGAACTATGTAGACATGACCGAGACACGTCTCCGGTCAATAACCAATAGCGGAACCTGGATGCTCATATTGGCTCCTACATATTCTACGAAGATCTTTATCGGTCAAATCGCATAACAACCTACGGTGTTCCCTTTGTCATCGGTATGTTACTTGCCCGAGATTCGATCGTTGGTATCTCAATACCTAGTTCAATCTCATTACCGGCAAGTCTATTTACTCGTTCTGTAATACACCATCCCGCAACTAACTCATTAGTTACAATGCTTGCAAGGCTTATAGTGATGTGTATTGCTGAGTGGGCCCAGAGATACCTCTCCGACGATCGGAGTGACAAATCCTAATCTCAAAATACGCCAACTCAACAAGTACCTTCGGAGACACCTGTAGAGCAGCTTTATAATCACCCAGTTACGTTGTGACATTTGGTAGCACACAGAGTGTTCCTCCGGTAAATGGGAGTTGTGTAATCTCATAGTCATTGGAACATGTATATGTCATGAAGAAAGCAATAGCAACAAACTAAATGATCAAGTGCTAAGCTAACGGAATGGGTCAAGTCAATCACATCATTCTCCTAATGATGTGATCCCGTTAATCAAATGACAACTCATGTCTATGGTTAGGAAATTTAACCATCTTTGATTAACGAGCTAGTCAAGTAGAGGCATAGTAGTGACACTATGTTTGTCTATGTATTCACACATGTAGTATGTTTCCGGTTAATACAATTCTAGCATGAATAATAAACATTTATCATGAAATAAGGAAATAAATAATAACTTTATTATTGCCTCTAGGGCATATTTCCTTCAGTCTCCCACTTGCACTAGAGTCAATAATCTAGTTCACATCGCCACGTGATTTAACACCAATAGTTCACTTCGTCATGTGACCAACACCCAAAGGGTTTACTAGAGTCAATAATCTAGTTCACATCCCTATGTGATTAACACTCAAAGAGTACTAAGGTGTGATCATATTTTGCTTGTGAGAGAAGTTTAGTCTAAGGGTCTGCCACATTCAGATCTGTATGTATTTTGCAAATTTCTATGTCAACAATGCTCTGCACGGAGCTACTCTAGCTAATTGCTCCCACTTTCAAAATGTATCCAGATTGAGACTTAGAGTCATCTGGATCAGTGTCAAAATTTGCATCGACGTAACCCTTTCCGACGAACCTTTTGTCACCTCCATAATCGAGAAACATATCCTTATTCTACTAAGGATAATTTTGACCGCTGTCCAGTGATCTACTCCTAGATCACTATTGTACTCCCTTGCTAAACTCAGCGTAGGTTATACAATAGATCTGGTACACAGCATGGCATACTTTATAGAAACTATGGCTGAGGCATAGGGAATGACTTTCATTCTCTTTCTATCTTCTGCTGTGGTCGGGCTTTGAGTCTTACTCAATTTCACACCTTGTAACACAGGTAAAAACTCTTTCTTTGACTGTTCCATTTTGAACTACTTCAAAATCTTGTCAAGGTATGTACTCATTGAAAAAACTTATCAAGCGTCTTGATCTATCTCTATATATCTTGATGCTCAATATGTAAGTAGCTTCACCGAGGTCTTTATTTGAAAAACTCCTTTCAAATACTCCTTTATGCTTTCCAGAAAATTCTACATTATTTTTGATCAACAATATGTCATTCACATATATTTATCAGAAATGATGTAGTGCTCCCACTCACTTTCTTGTAAATACAGGCTTCACCACAAGTCTGTATAAAACTATATGCTTTGATGAACTCATCAAAGCGTATATTCCAACTCTAAGATGCTTGCACCAGTCCATAGATGGATCGCTGGAGCTTGCACATTTTGTTAGCACCTTTAGGATCGACAAAACCTTCTAGTTGCATCATATATAACTATTCTTTAAGAAATCCATTAAGGAATGTAGTTTTGACATCCATTTGCCAGATTTCATAAAATGTGGCAATTTGCTAACATGATTCGGACAGACTTAAGCATCGCTCCGAGTGAGAAAATCTCATCGTAGTCAACACCTTGAACTTTGTCAAAACCTTTTTCGACAAGTCTAGCTTTGTAGATAGTAACACTACTATCAGCGTCTGTCTTCCTCTTGAAGATCCATTTATTTTATATGGCTTGCCGATCATCGGGCAAGTCAACCAAATTCCACACTTTGTTCTCATACATAGATCCCATCTCAGATTTCATGGCCTCAAGCCATTTCGTGGAATCTGGGCTCATCATCACTTCCTCGTAGTTCGTAGGTTCATCATGGTCAATTAACATGACCTCCAGAACAGGATTACCGTACCACTCTGGTGCGGATCTCACTCTGGTTGACCTACGAGGTTCGGTAGTAACTTGATCTGAAGTTACATGATCATCATCATTAGCTTCCTCACTAATTGGTGTAGGAGTCACAGAAATAGATTTCTGTCATGAACTACTTTCCAATAAGGGAGCAGGTACAGTTACCTCATCAAGTTCTACTTTCCTCCCACACACTTATTTCGACAGAAACTCCTTCTCTAGAAAGGATCCATTCTCAGCAACAAATATCTTGCCTTCGGATCTGTGATAGAAGGTGTACTAACAGTTACTTTTGGGTATCCTATGAAGACGCACTTCTCCGACTTGGGTTTGAGCTTATCAAGATGAAACTTTTTCACATAAGCATCGCAACCCCAAACTTTAAGAAACGACAACTTAGGTTTCTTGCTAAACCACAGTTCATACGGTGTCGTCTCAACGGATTTAAATGGTGCCCTTTTTAATGTGAATGCAGCCGTCTCTAATGCATAACCCCAAAACGATAGTGGTAAATCGGTAAGAGACATCATAGATTGCACTATATCAAATAAAGTACGGTTATGACGTTCGGACACACCATTACGCTGTGGTGTTCCAGGTGGCATGAGTTTGTGAAACTATTCCACATTGTTTTAATTGAAGACCAAACTCGTAACTCAAATATTCACCTCTGTGATCAAATCGTAGAAACTTTATTTTCTTGTTACGATGATTTTCCACTTCACTCTGAAATTCTTTGAACTTTTCAAATGTTTCAGACTTATGTTTCTTCAAGTAGATATACCCATATCTGCTCAAATCATCTGTGAAGGTCAGAAAATAACGATACCCGCCGTGAGCCTCAACACTCATCGGATCTCATACATTAGTATGTATTATATCCAATAAGTCAGTTGCTTGCTCCATTGTTCTGGAGAACGGAGTCTTAGTCATCTTTGCCCATGAGGCATGGTTTGAAAGCATCAACTGATTCATAATCAAGTGATTCCAAAAGCCCATCAGCATGGATTTTCTTCATGCGCTTTACACCAATATGACCTAAACGGCAGTGCCACAAATAAGTTGCACTATCATTATTAACTTTGCATCTTTTGGTTTCAATATTATGAATATGTGTATCACTACGATCGAGATTCAACAAACCATTTTCATTGGGTGTATAACCATAGAAGGTTTAATTCATGTAAATAGAATAACAATTATTCTATAACTTGAATGAATAACCGTATTGCAATAAACATGATCAAATTATATTCATGCTCAACGCAAACACCAAATAACACTTATTTAGGTTCAACACTAATCCCGAAAGTATAGGGAGTGTGCGATGATGATCATATCATTCTTGGAATCACTTCCAACACACATCATCACCTCGCCCTTAACTAGTCTCTGTTTATTTTGCAACTCTCGTTTCGAGTTACTACTCTTAGCAACTGAACCAGTATCAAATACCGATGGGTTGCTATAAACACTAGTAAAGTACACATCAATAACATGTATATCCAATATACCTTTGTTCACTTTGCCATCCTTCTTATCCGCCAAATACTTGGGGCAATTCCGCTTCCAGTGACTAGTCCTTTTGCAGTAAAAGCACTTAGTCTCAGGCTTAGGTCCAGACTTGGGCTTCTTCACTTGAGTAGCAACTTGCTTGTTGTTCTTCTTGAAGTTCCCCTTCTTCCCTTTGCCCTTTTCTTGAAACTAGTGGTCTTGTTAACCATCAACACTTGATGCTTTTCTTGATTTCTACCTTCGTCGATTTCAGCATCATGAAGAGCTTGGGAATCGTTTCCGTTATCCCTTACATATTATAGTTCATCACGAATTTCTGGCAACTTGGTGATAGTGGCTAGAGAACTCTGTCAATCACTATCTTATCTGGAAGATTAACTCCCACTTGATTCAAGTGATTGTAGTACTCAGACAATCTGAGCACGTGCTTACTGGTTGAGCTATTCTCCTCCATCTTGTAGGGAAAGTAATGTCAGAGGTCTCATACCTCTCGACACGGGCATGGGTATGAAATACCAATTTCAACTCTTGGAACATCTTATATGCTCCGTGGCGTTCAAAACATTTTTGAGGTCCCGGTTAGCCATAAAGCATCATGCACTAAACTATCAAGTAGTTCTCATACCGAGCTTTTTTCAAAACGTTCAAAACGTCTGCATCTGCTCCTGCAATAGTTCTGTCACCTAGCGGTGCATCAAGGACATAATACTTCTATGCAGCAATGAGGATAATCTTCAGATCACGGAGCTAGTCCGCATCTTTGCTACTAACATCTTTCAACTTATTTTTCTCTAGGAACATATCAAAAATAAAACAGGGGAGCTAAACGCGAGCTATTGATCTACAACATAGATATGCCAATACTACCAGGACTAAGTTCATGATAAATTAAAGTTCAATTAATCATATTACTTAAGAACTCCCACTTAGATAGACATCCCTCTAATCATCTAAGTGATCACGTGATCCAAATCAACTCAACCATGTCCGATCATCACGTGAGATGGAGTAGTTTTAATGGTGAACATCACTATGTTGATCATATCTACTATATGATACACGCTCGACCTTTCGGTCTCAGTGTTCCGAGGCCATATCTGCATATGCTAGGCTCGTCAAGTTTAACCTGAGTATTCTGTGTGTGCAACTGTTTTGCACCCGTTGTATTTGAACGTAGAGCTTATCACACCCAAGCATCACATGGTGTCTCAGCACGAAGAACTTTCGCAACGGTGCATACTCAGGGAGAACACTTATACCTTGAAATTTAGTGAGAGATCATCTTATAATGCTACCGTCGATCTAAGCAAAATAAGATGCATAAAAGATAAACATCACATGCAATCAATATAAGTGATATGATATGGCCATCATCATCTTGTGCTTGTGATCTCCATCTCCGAAGCACCGTCATGATCACCATCGTCACCGGCGCGACACCTTGATCTTCATCGTAGCATCGTTGTCGTCTCGCCAACTATTGCTTCCACAACTATCGCTACCGCTTAGTGATAAAGTAAAGCATTACAGCGTGATTGTATTGCATACAATAAAGCGACAACCATATGGCTCCTGCCAGTTGCCGATAACTCGGTTACAAAACATGATCATCTCATACAATAAAATTTAGCATCATGTCTTGACCATATCACATCACAACATGCCCTGCAAAAACAAGTTAGACGTCCTCTACTTTGTTGTTGCAAGTTTTACGTGGCTGCTACGGGCTTAGCAAGAACCGTTCTTACCTACGCATCAAAACCACAACGATAGTTCGTCAAGTTGGTGTTGTTTTAACCTTCGCAAGGACCGGGCATAGCCACACTTGGTTCAACTAAAGTTGGAGAAACTGACACCCGCCAGCCACCTGTGTGCAAAGCACGTCGATAGAACCAGTCTCGCGTAAGCGTACGCATAATGTCGGTCCAGGCCGCTTCATCCAACAATACCGCCGAACCAAAGTATGACATGCTGGTAAGCAGTATGACTTATATTGCCCACAACTCACTTGTGTTCTACTCGTGCATAACATCAATGCATAAAACCTAGGCTCGGATGCCACTGTTGGGGAACGTAGTAATTTCAAAAAAATTCCTATGCACACGCAAGATCATCGTGATGCATAGCAACGAGAGGGGAGAGTGTTGTCTATGTACCCTCATAGACCGGCAACGGAAGCGTTGAAACAACGTAGAGGAAGTAGTCGTACGTCTTCCCGATCCGACCGATCCAAGTACCGAACGTACGGCACCTCCGAGTTCTGCACACGTTCAACTCGGTGACGTCCCTCGAGCTCCGATCCAGCAGAGCTTCACAAGAGAGTTCCGTCAGCACGACGACGTGGTAACGGTGATGATGTTGCTACCGACGCAGGGCTTCGCTTAAGCACTACTACAATATGATCGAGGTGGAATATGGTGGAGGGGCACCACACACGGCTAAGAGATCAAGAGATCAATTGTTGTGTCTCTAAGGGGTGCCCCTTCCCCGTATATAAAGGAGTGGAGGAAGGGGAGGGCCGGCCCTCTCTATGGCGCACCCTAGGGGAGTCCTACTCCCACCGGGAGTAGGATTCCCCCTTTCCTAGTAGAACTAGGAGCCCTTTCAAGTAGTAGGAGTAGGAGAGAAGGAAAGGGAAAAGAGAAGAGAAGGAAGGAGGGGGCGCCGCCTGTCCCCCTTGTCCAGTTCGGACTAAGCATTGGGGGGCGCACAACCTCTCCTCTCTCTCTTTCCCCTAAAGCCCAATAAGGCCCATATACTCCCTGGCGAATTGCCGTAACTCTCCGGTACTCCGAAAAATAGCCGAATCACTCAGAACCTTTCCGATGTCCGAATATAGTCGTCCAATATATCAATCTTTACATCTCGACCATTTTGAGACTCCTCGTCATGTCTCCGATCTCATCCGGGACTCCGAACTACCTTCGGTACATCAAAACACATAAACTCATAATACAAATCGTCACCGAACGTTAAGCATGTGGACCCTACGGGTTCGAGAACTATGTAGACATGACCGAGACACGTCTCCGATCAATAACCAATAGCGGAACATGGATGCTCATATTGGCTCCTACGTATTCTACGAAGATCTTTATCGGTCAAACTGCATAACAACATACGTTGTTCCCTTTGTCGGACTAAGCATTGGGGGCACGCGCAGCCTCTCTTCTCTCTTTCCCCTAAAGCCCAATAAGGCCCATATACTCCCCGGCGAATTCCTGTAACTATCCGGTACTCCAAAAAATACCCGAATCACTCGGAACCTTTCCGATGTCTGAATATAGTCGTCCAATATATCGACCTTTACGTCTCGACCATTTCGAGACTCCTCGTCATGTGCCCGATCTCATCTGGGACTCCGAACTACCTTCGGTACATCAAAACACATAAACTCATAATACAAATCGTCACCGAACGTTAAGCGTGCGGACCCTACGGGTTCGAGAACTATGTAGACATGACCGAGACACGTCTCCGGTCAATAACCAATAGCGGAACCTGGATGCTCATATTGGCTCCTACATAATCTACGAAGATCTTTATCGGTCAAACCGCATAACAACATACGTTGTTCCCTTTGTCATCTTTATGTTACTTGCCCGAGATTCGATCGTCGGTATCTCAATACCTAGTTCAATCTCGTTACCGGCAAGCCTCTTTACTCGTTCCGTAATACATCATCCCGCAACTAACTCATTACTTACAATGCTTGCAAGGCTTATAGTTATGTGTATTACCGAGTGGGCCCAGAGATACCTCTTCGACGATCGGAGTGACAAATCCTAATCTCGAAATATGCCAACTCAACAAGTACCTTCGGAGACACCTATAGAGCACCTTTATAATCACCCAGTTATGTTGTGACGTTTGGTAGCACACAAAATGTTCCTCCGGTAAACGGGAGTTGCATAATCTCATAGTAATAGGAACATGTATAAGTCATGAAGAAAGCAATAGCAGCATACTAAACGATCAAGTGCTAAGCTAACGGAATGGGTCAAGTCAATCACATCATTCTCCTAATGATGTGATCCCGTTAACCAAATGACAACTCGTGTCTATGATTAGGAAACTTATCCATCTTTGATTAACGAGCTAGTCAAGTAGAGGCATTCTAGTGACACTATGTTTATCTATGTATTCACACATGTATTATGTTTCCGGTTAATACAATTCTAGCATGAATAATAAAAAATTATCATTAAATAAGGAAATAAATAATAACTTTATTATTGCCTCTAGGGCATATTTCCTTCAGAAACCTTGCTCAATAATTCTCCAAAGGTTAGTATTACTATGATTTAAATGACGTTTAAAGCGATAGACCCAAGAGGCAAAATCCTCATTTTTTGCAAACTTAGGAGGAGGACCAACATGATTCAAATGAGTGGAGGGAATCGGTCCTCCATAAGTAATTGGAGGTTCAACATGGGCAAAGATGCCATTTCCACTTCTACTACTAGATAAAGGAACTTTATCACTAGTAGCTTCCCCGTTGTCGGAGTTAGCATCTGTCACCTTGTTAGCGGGATCACCCACTCTCATTGGTGCGGTGGATAATTTAAGGCCTTCTAAAAACTTGTTGAACATGCCTTCAACCTCGGTCGTCATGGAGGTTTTCAATGTCCAAAGCTGCATTGAATTCCTCACGAGAGACCGAGGATCCCCGATCGACCGTAGACGAGGACGGAGTCACACCGGGGTGCTCCTCCCCACTGTCTATGGTGTCAACCATACTCTTTGAACGGCAAAGTCTTTAATAAAGAGACAAGGCTCTGATACCAATTGAAAGGATCGATATAGTTGACTAGAGGGGGGATGAATAGGCAACTAACAATTTTTAACTTTTCTTTACCAAAATTAAAATTTGCATCAAAATAAGTTGTCTAGATGTGCAACTAGGTGAGCAATCTTTATGATGCAACAACAACAAGCACACAAGCAAGTAAGCGATACAACACAATATAAGCTTGCATAAGTAAAGGTGAGAGATAACCAATAGCGAAGCCGGTGGAGATGATGATGTGTTACTGAAGTTCATTCCCTTTGAGAGGAAGTACGTCTCCGTTGGAGCGGTGTGGAAGCACAATGCTCCCCAATAAGCCACTAGGGCCACCGTATTCTCCTCACACCCTCACACAATGCGAGATGCCATGATTCCACTATTGGTGCCCTTGAAGGCTGATACGTCTCCAACGTATCTATAATTTTTGATTGCTCCATGCTATATTATATTCTGTTTTGGACATTGTTGGGCTTTATATTCACTTTTATATTATTTTTGGGACTAACCTATTAACCGGAGGCCCGGCCCAGAATTGCTATTTTTTGCCTATTTTAAGGTTTCGAAGAAAAGGAATATCAAACGGAGTCCAAACGGAATGAAACCTTCGGGAACGTGATTTTTGGAACGAACAAGATCCAGGAGACTTGGACCCTACGTCAAGCAACCAATAGGGAGGCCACGAGGTAGGGGGGCGCGCCTACCCCCCAGGCGCGCCCTCCATCCTCGTGGGCCCCATGTTGCTCCAACGACGTACTCCTTCCTCCTATATATACCTACGTACCCCCAAACGATCAGATATGAAGACAAAACCCTAATTCCACCGCCGTAACTTTCTGTATCCACGAGATCCCATCTTGGGGCCTGTTCCAGAGCTCCACCGGAGGGGGCATCGATCACGGAGGGCTTCTACATCAACACCATAGCCTCTCCGATGAAGTGTGAGTAGTTTACCTCAGACCTTCGGGTCCATAGTTATTAGCTAGATGGCTTCTTCTCACTTTCTGGATCTCAATACAAAGTTCTCCCCCTCTCTTGTGGAGATCTATTCCATGTAATCTTCTTTTGCGGTGTGTTTGTTGAGACCGATGAATTGTGGGTTTATGATCAAGTTTATCTATGAACAATATTTGAATCTTCTCTGAATTCTTTTATGTATGATTGGTTATCTTTGCAAGTCTCTTCGAATTATCAGTTTGGTTTGGCCTACTAGATTGATCTTTCTTGCAATGGGAGAAGTGCTTAGCTTTGGGTTCAATCTTGCGGTGTCATTTCCCAGTGACAGTAGGGGCAGCAAGGCATGTATTGTATTGTTGCCATCGAGGATAACAAGATGGGGTTTTCATCATATTGCATGAGTTTATCCCTCTACATCATGTCATCTTGCTTAAAGCGTTCACTCTGTTCTCTTGAACTTAATACTCTAGATGCATGCTGGATAGCGGTCGATGTGTGGAGTAATAGTAGTAGATGCAGGCAGGAGTCGGTCTACTTGTCTCGGACGTGATGCCTATATACATGATCATACCTAGATATTCTCATAACTATGCTCAATTCTGTCAATTGCTCAACAGTAATTTGTTCACCCACCGTAAAATACTTATGCTCTTGAGAGAAGCCACTAGTCAAACCTATGGCCCCCGGGTCTATCTTCATCATTAATCTTTCAACACTTAGTTATTTTCATTGCCTTTTATTTTACTTTTCATCTTTATCATAAAAATACCAAAAATATTATCTTATCATATCTATCAGATCTCACTCTCGTAAGTGACCGTGTAGGGATTGACAACCCCTTATCGCGTTGGTTGCGAGGATTTATTTGTTTTGTGTAGGTGTGAGGGACTCGCGCGTAGCCTCCTACTGGATTGATACCTTGGTTCTAAAAAACTGAGGGAAATACTTATGCTACTTTGTTGCACCACCCTTTCCTCTTCAAGGGAAAACCAACGCAAGTGCTCAAGAGGTAGCAAGAAGGATTTATGGCGCCGTTACCGGAGAGTCTACGCAAAAGTCAACATACCAAGTACCCATCACAAACCCTTATCTCCCGCATTACATTATTTGCCATTTGCCTCTCGTTTTCCTCTCCCCCACTTCACCCTTGCCATTTTATTCGCCCTCTCTCTCTCTCTATCCTCCCTCTCTTTCTCTATTTGCCTCTTTTTTGCTCGTTCCTCATTTGCTTGTGTGTTGGATTGCTAGCTTGTCTCGATGGCTCAAGATAACACTAAATTGTGTGACTTTACCAATACCAACAACCATTATTTTATTAGCACTCCGATTGCTCCTCTTACCGATGCTGAATCTTGTGAAATTAATGCTGCCTTGCTGAATCTTGTCATGAAAGATCCGTTTTCCGGCCTTCCTAGTGAAGATGTCGCTACCCATCTAAATAGCTTCATTGATTTGTGTGGTATGCAAAAGAAGAAAGATGTTGATAATGATATTGTTAAATTGAAGCTATTTCCATTTTCGCTTAGAGATCGTGCTAAAGCTTGGTTTTCGTCTTTGCCTAAAAATAGTATTGACTCTTGGAATAAGTGCAAAGATGCTTTTATCTCTAAGTATATTCCTCACGCTAAGATTATCTCTCTTAGAAACGATATTATGAATTTTAAGCAACTTGATCATGAACATGTTGCACAAGCTTGGGAGAGGATGAAATTAATGATACGTAGTTGCCCAACACATGGTTTGAATTTGTGGATGATTATACAATTTTTTTATGCCGGATTGAATTTTGCTTCTAGAAATCTTTTAGATTCGGCCGCCGGAGGCACTTTTATGGAAATCACTTTAGGAGAAGCTACTAAACTCCTAGATAATATTATGGTTAATTATTCCCAATGGCACACTGAAAGATCTAATAATAAAAAAAAGTGCATGCGATAGAAGAAATTAATGTTTTGAGTGGAAAGATGGATGAAGATATGAAATTATTTGCTACTAAGAGTGTTTCTTCTGATCCTAATGATATGCCTTTGTCTACTTTGATTGAGAATAATAATGAATCTATGGATGTGAATTTTGTTGGTAGGAACAATTTTGGTAACAATGCGTATAGAGGAAACTTCAATCCTAGGCCTTATCCTAGTAATTCCTCTAATAATTATGGTAATTCCTACAACAATTCTTATGGAAATTATAATAAGATGCCCTCTGATTTTGAATCTAATATTAAAGAATCTATTACTACGCAAAAGAATTTCAATGCTTTGATTGAAGAAAAATTGCTTAAGATTGATGAGTTGGCTAGGAATGTTGATAGAATTTCTCTTGATGTTGATTATTTGAAACTTAAATATATTCCTCCTAAGCATGATATCAATGAGTCTCTCAAAGCCATGAGAATTTCCATTGCTGAGTGCAAAGAAAGAACCGCTAGGATGCGTGCTAAGAAAGATTCCTTTATAAGAGCGTGTTCTTCTAGTTTCCATGATAATAAAGATGAAGATCTAAAAGTTATTGATGTGTCCCCTATTAAATGTTTGTTTTGCAATATGAATCTTGATAATGATGGGACTGAATATGATCCACCTTTACCTAGAAGGCGTTCCAAAGATTCGGAGTTTTTAGATCTTGATGCTAAATTTGACAAAAGTGGGATTGAAGAGATCAAAACTATAGATGTTAATGAACCTAGTATTTTGGATTTCAAGGAATTTAATTATGATAATTGCTCTTTGATAGATTGTATTTCCTTGTTGCAATCCGTGCTAAATTCTCCTCATGCTTATAGTCAAAATAAAGCTTTTACCAAACATAGCGTTGATGCTTTGATGCAATCTTATGAAGAAAAACTTGAGTTGGAAGTTTCTATCCCTAGAAAACTTTATGATGAGTGGGAACCAACTATTAAAATTAAAATTAAATCTCATGAATTCTATGTTTTGTGTGATTTGTGTGCTAGTGTTTCCACGATTCCAAAGACTTTGTGTGATTTGTTAGGTTTCCGTGATTTTGATGATTGCTCTTTAAACTTGCACCTTGCGGATTCCACTATTAAGAAACCTATGGGAAGAATTAATGATGTTCTTATTGTTGCAAATAGGAAATTATGTGCCCGTAGATTTTATCGTTCTTGACATAGATTGCAATCCTTCATGTCCTATTATTCTTGGTAGACCTTTCCTTAGAACGATTGGTGCAATTATTGATATGAAGGAAGGGAATATTAGATTACAATTTCCGTTAAGGAGGCATGGAACACTTTCCTAGAAAGAAAATTAAATTACCTTATGAATCTATTATGAGAGCCACTTATGGATTGCCTACCAAAGATGGCAATACCTAGATCTATCCTTGCTTTTTATGCCTAGCTAGGGGCGTTAAACGATAGCGCTTGTTGGGAGGCAACCCAATTTTATTTTTATTCCTTGCTTTTTGCTCCTGTTTAGTAATAAATAATTTATCTAGCCTCTGTTTTGGTTGTGTTTTTTGTGTTTAATTAGTGTTTGTGCCAAGTAGAACCATTGGGAAGACTTGGGGAAAGTCTTGTTAATCTTGCTGTAAAAAACAGAAACTTTAGCGCTCAAGAGAACTGCTGCCATTTTTATTTTGAAAGTGATATTTAGTTAATTATTTTTTAAAATGATTAATATATAAATTACTCACGTCCACCAATTTATTTTAGAATTTTTGGGGTTCCAGATCTTGCGCTAGCTACAGATTACTACAGACTATTCTGTTTTTGACAGATTCTGTTTTTCGTGTGTTGTTTGCTTATTTTGATGAATCTATGGCTAGTAAAATAGTTTATAAACCATAGAGAAGTTGTAATACAGTAGGTTTAACACCAATATAAATAAATAATGAGTTCATTACAGTACCTTGAAGTGGTCTTTTGTTTTATTTCGCTAACGGAGCTCACGAGATTTTCTATTTTAAGTTTTGTGTTGTGAAGTTTTCAAGTTTTGGGTAAAGGTTTGATGTATTATGGAACAAGGAGTGACAAGAGCCTAAGCTTGATGATGCCCATGGCACCCCCAAGATAATATAAGGACACCTAAAAGCCAAAGCTTGGGGATGCCCCAGAAGGCATCCCCTCTTTCGTCTACTTCTATCGGTAACTTTACCTGGAGCTATATTTTTATTCACCACATGATATGTGTTTTGCTTGGAGAGTCTTGTATTATTTGAGTCTTTATTTGTTAGTTTAACACAATCATCTTTGATGTACACACCTTTTGAGAGAGACACACATGATTCGGAAATTATTAGAATACTCTATGTGCTTCACTTATATCTTTTGAGTTATATAGTTTTACTCTAGTACTTCACTTATATCTTTTAGAGCACGGTGGTGGATTTGTTTTATAGAAACTATTGATCTCTCATGCTTCACTTATATTATTTTGAGAGTCTTAAATATCATGGTAATTTGCTTAAATAGTCCTAATATGCTAGGTATACAAGATTAATAATAAAATTCTCTTATGAGTGTGTTGAATACTAAGAGAAGTTTGATACTTGATAATTGTTTTGAGATATGGAGATGGTGATATTTAGAGTCATGCTAGTTGAGTAGTTGTGAATTTGAGAAATACTTGTGTTAAAGTTTGTGATTCCCGTAGCATGCACGTATGGTGAACCGTTATGTGATGAAGTCGGAGCATGATTTATTTATTGATTGTCTTCCTTATGAGTGGTGGCCGGGGACGAGCGATGGTCTTTTCCTACCAATCTATCCCCCTAGGAGCATGCGCATAATACTTTGCTTTGATAACTTGTAGATTTTTACAATAAGTATATGAATTCTTTATGACTAATGTTGAGTCCATGGATCATACGCACCCTCACCCTTCCACCATTGCTAGCCTCTCTAATACCGCGCACCTTTCGTCGGTATCATACACCCACCATATACCTTCCTCAAAACAGCCACCATACCTACCTATCATGGCATTTCCATAGCCATTCCGAGATATATTGCCATGCAACTTTCCACCGTACCATTTACTATGACACGCTCCATCATTGTCATATTGCTTTGCATGATCATGTAGTTGACATTGTATTTGTGGCAAAGCCATCGTTCATAATTCTTTCATACATGTCACTCTTGATTCATTGCATATCCCAGTACATCACCGTAGGCATTCACATAGAGTCATATTTTGTTCTAAGTATCGAGTTGTAATTCTTGAGTTGTAAGAAAATAAAAGTGTGAAGATCATCATTATTAGAGCATTGTCCCAAGTGAGGAAAGGATGATGGAGACTATGGTTCCCCCACAAGTCGGGATGAGACTCCGGACGAAAAAAAGAGGCCATAAAAAAGAAAAGGCCCAAATAAAAAAATGAGAGAAAAAGATAGAAGGGACAATGCTACTATCCTTTTACCACACTTGTGCTTCAAAGTAGCACCATGATCTTCATAATAGAGAGTCTCCTATGTTATCACTTTCATATACTAGTGGGAATTTTTCATTATAGAACTTGGCTTGCATATTCCAATGATGGGCTTCCTCAAAATTCCCTAGGTCTTCGTGAGCAAGCGAGTTGGATGCACACCCACTTAGTTTCTTTTTGAGCTTTCATATACTTATAGTTCTAGTGCATCCGTTGCATGGCAATCCCTACTCACTCACATTGATATCTATTGATGAGCATCTCCATAGCCCGTTGATATGCCTAGTTGATGTGAGATTATCTTCTCCCTTTTCGTCTCCTCCACAACCACCATTCTATTCCACCTAAAGTGCTATGTCCATGGCTCACGCTCATGTATTGCGTGAAGATTGAAAAGTTTGAGAATGTTAAAAGTATGAAACAATTGCTTGGCTTGTCATCGGGGTTGTGCATGATTTAAATACTTTGTGTGGTGAAGATAGAGCATAGCCAGACTATATGATTTTGTAGGGATAACTTTCTTTGGCCATGTTATTTTGAAGAGACATAATTGCTTAGTTAGTATGCTTGAAGTATTATTGTTTCTATGTCAATATTAAACTTTTGTCTTGAATCTTTCGGATCTGAATATTCATACCACAATTAAGAAGAATTATATTGAAATTATGCCAAGTAGCATTCCACATCAAAAATTCAGTTTTTATCATTTACCTACTCGAGGACGAGCAGGAATTAAGCTTGGGGATGCTTGATACTTCTCCAACATATCTATAATTTTTGATTGATCCATGCTATATTATATTCTGTTTTGGACATTATTGGGCTTTATTGTTCACTTTTATATTATTTTTGGGACTAACCTATTAACCGGAGGCCCAGCCTAGAATTGTTGTTTTTTTGTGCCTATTTTAGGGTTTCGAAGAAAAGGAATATCAAACGGAGTCCAAACGGAATGAAACCTTCGGGAACGTGATTTTTGGAACGAACAAGATCCAGGAGACTTGGACCCTACGTCAAGCAACCAACAGGGAGGCCACGAGGTAGGGGGCGCGCCCTCCATCCTCGTGGGCCCCCTGTTGCTCCATCGACGTACTCCTTCCTCCTATGTATACCTACGTACCCCCAAACGATCAGATACGGAGCCAAAACCCTAATTCCACCGCCGTAACTTTCTGTATCCACAAGATCCCATCTTGGGGCCTGTTCCGGAGCTCCGCCAGAGGGGGCATCGATCACGGAGGGCTTCTACATCAACACCATAGCCTCTCCGATGAAGTGTGAATAGTTTACCTCAGACCTTCGGGTCCATAGTTATTAGCTAGATGGCTTCTTCTCACTTTCTGGATCTCAATACAAAGTTCTCCCCCTCTCTTGTGAAGATCTATTCGATGTAATCTTCTTTTGCGGTGTGTTTGTTGAGACCGATGAATTGTGGGTTTATGATCAAGTTTATCTATGAACAATATTTGAATCTTCTCTGAATTCTTTTATGTATGATTGGTTATCTTTGCAAGTCTCTTCGAATTATCAGTTTGGTTTGGCCTACTAGATTGATCTTTCTTGCAATGGGAGAAGTGCTTAGCTTTGGGTTCAATCTTGCGGTGTCCTTTCCCAATGACAGTAGGGGCAGCAAGGCACGCATTGTATTGTTGCCATCGAGGATAACAAGATGGGGTTTTCATCATATTGCATGAGTTTATCCCTCTACATCATGTCATCTTGCTTAAAGCGTTACTCTGTTCTCTTGAACTTAATACTCTAGATGCATGCTGGATAGCGGTCGATGTGTGGAGTAATAGTAGTAGATGCAGGCAGGAGTTGGTCTACTTGTCTCGGACGTGATGCCTATATACATGATCATACCTAGATATTCTCATAACTATGCTCAATTCTGTCAATTGTTCAACAATAATTTGTTCACGCACCGTAAAATACTTATGCTCTTGAGAGAAGCCACTAGTGAAAACTATGGCCCCCGGGTCTATCTTCATCATATTAATCTTTCAACACTTAGTTATTTTCATTGCCTTTTATTTTACTTTTCATCTTTATCATAAAAATACCAAAAATATTATCTTATCATATCTATCAGATCTCACTCTCGTAAGTGACCGTGTAGGGATTGACAACCCCTTATCGCGTTGGTTGCGAGGATTTATTTGTTTTGTGTAGGTGCGAGGGACTCACGCGTAGCCTCCTACTGGATTCATACCTTGGTTCTCAAAAACTGAGGGAAATACTTATGCTACTTTGCTGCACCACCCTTTCCTCTTCAAGAGAAAACCAATGCAAGTGCTCAAGAGGTAGCAAAGGCGGCGATCGAACCTTTACAAACAAGGTTGGGGCTATCTCCACAACTCAATTGGAGGCTCCCAACGATACCACGGAGCTTCACCATAATGGAATGTGGCTCTGAGGTGACCTCAACCGTCTAGGGTGCTCAAACACCCAAGAGTATCAAGATCCGCAAGGGATTAGTGGGGGAATCAAATTTCTCTTGGTGGAAGTGTAGATCCGGCCCTTCTCAACCAATCCCTAAAGAATCAACAAGTTTGATTGGCTAGGGAGAGAGATCGGGCGAAAATGTGCTTTGGAGCAACAATGGAGCTTGGGGGAAAAGGGGTAGGTCAACTTGGAGAAGAAGACCTCCTTTTATAGTGGGGGAACCAATCCAACCGTTACCCCCCTCTTCAGCCCGCACAGAGCGGTACTACTGCTCAGTAGAGCGGTACTACCGCTGGTAGCAGCGGTACTACCGCGACCCCCAGCGATACTACCGCATAGACTGAGAGTAGAAGAAGCAGAGGGAGAACGGGAGAGAGAGAGAGGGGGGTATCGGCGGCACTAGTAGTGGTGGTAGCCGCGGTACTACCGCTCATGGGCGATACTACTGCTACTATTGCCGCTACTACTGCTGCACAACCCGACATGAGAAAATGCATCCTCGAATCGAGGCGGTAGCGTTGCCGAACCAGGACGGTACTGCCGCCTATGCCCCGAAGTGGTACTGCCGCTTGAGGACCATAGGCGGTACTACCGCTCTGGCAGTGGTACTACCGTTCCTCCTCACAGTCTCCGCAACAGTTAAAACAACAAGCTCCAAGGGGAGGAAAGGAGCTGGGAGTGCAACAAAGACGTGTACGTGTTGATTTCACCCTAGCCTTTCTAATGCGGACCCCCTCTTGATAGTACGGTGACTCCTACGACTCAAGTCCACCAAACCGAAACGCAGGAGATACACCGTCTTCACATAAAGCTCTGAGGGGAACCGAATCATCTTGTGCCTAGACATGAGATATCTGAAATGCTCAATGCACATGATTAGTCCGCAAAATCATTGTCATCAATCACCAAAACCACTTAGGGAGAAATATGCCCTTACACTTGACAACTTACTAGTGGTTGGGACGCACCCCTAGTGCGCCATCCGAGAGGAAGTTGGGGCGGTGCCAGGTGGGATGCGCCCCTTCCACTTTCTTAGATGTACTACGTGATGTTACTTCGTTATACTTAGAAGTATAACAATATGAAGTACTGGTACATGCAAGTTCGTGTCCAAAACTAGAGGTTGAATTGTTACCACATGCTTTTTCAGCTGCAAACAAGCAGACAAATTGCATGAATATGATAGATCATGTGCCCAAACACATGCTCAAGGTAGTTATTGTTTTTGTTCTACACAACTACGCATCCATCTTACTTTGTTTTTGTTGCATGTTCCATCTGATTCACGGAACAGGTAGTCATCCTTCATGTTAATCCCACCATTTTTAATCACAAACTTATAAGCATAGTTCATGAGCCTACCTGACACAACCAACATTGTAGTATTTGTCACAATCGATTAGTTCCTGTTCAGAAAGGCTGAGAAGAGAGCCCGTCGTGATCTTGTTTATTCCTTCCATGGCACATGTAGCTGAGAAGCTCCAACAAGCACCTAAATCTGAATGACAATCCAGAGTCAATCCAGACCACATTAACCAGAAGCACAGTTGTGGGTTTGTAATAAGGAATGAGGTAAACCGAAAATACTTCAAGTATCTTGTATGAAGGTGCTTGAGTAAAAGGAAACAATAGAAGTACAAAGGAGTGACTTTGCGGAAACAGAGACTTGCATCTTCACTTCTTCAGTGTCACTCTTGTGATCCTAATCCTATATACTTAAAAAGTTCACCCCCACAAACCTATTTATCTAAACATGAAGGCTATTCGCATCAGCGGCTCAGCACATCAGCGTTTTTTACAGGCTTACATGAGGGGCCCACCAGAGTACAGAACGTCCACACCAGCTTTCTGTTACCAGCAGTAGGACCCACCTTAGGCGACCACGGACCCCTCTTTCCCTCATTCAACTGAAGCCATCGCTCCTCATGTCTCATTCCACTTCCACCGGAAACAAATCATCCATTCGATTCCCCTTCCAGCATCTGAACTGTCGAGTCAATCTAATATACACCACCTCCCCTTCCAGATAACCAACACTCCCCGACAATGACCCGATGAGTTGCAGCGATGCTGCCTAGCGACCCCGGATGAGCCAGGAACGCAATTTGCTGTGACCCCGGCGAGCCGCCATGATCCCGGCGGCGTCGCCATGACCCCGCTACCCCGTGTCCCCATCGGCGCCGCCACATGTGACCTCGCCGAGCCACCCCGCGAACCCCTGCAAGCCATGCCGCTTCGGCGACCCCGACTGCTAATTGTGCGCCTGTTCTTCCACCTACATTCCAGCTGCTATTCATGGGGTGGACACTCCCGTGGGTGTAAGGTGACTGACAGAGGTCTCCCTCTACCAAATCTGCCGATAACTCAATGCACGAGGAAATTTTCTCTCACTTCAATCAAGCTATATAGCCCTTGTGAAGGATTACTGATGAGTGATGACGAGGAAGGAGGTGTAATCGGCTGCTCACTGTTCCTCTGGCATCCATCCGTTTGAGGGACATCAAAATTTGTTTATTGTACCCTATTGTATCAGGTTTCGTCCGGATCCCCCTCATCCCAATACTCTTATTGTCTAGCACCTTTACCGCCACAATATATATATTAGTTAATTAAGCTGCCGATTATTTTTGTCAGCCAATGTTACTTTCCAAATATTGATGTTCCGGGTATATCTAATTGACATTTTTGCTCTGCATTTAGACGTTGTCTTTTTGGATTCTGATGAAAGTTTTGTTTTGGCACATTCAGGAAAAAGTGCATGGTTTAAACCATGTTTATTTTGATTACAGTTTATCCAATATTACAGGTTTGAACCATGATGAGATATTCCAAGTTATCCAGAAGATACGGCAGTACAATAGGGGATCGACACATGGCTCACATGGTATCAGACTTTGCATTTCTTTAGGACATGTTCATCTTTATCTCTCTTGGAATCAGAAAAACAGAAAAAGAAATATTGGCATTCAACCGTCTGGGGCCATCAATTTATCCGATGTAAGATTGTTTATTCTAAGTGGCTGTCCACCATTTTTTTACATTATTGATTCTCAAGTCACCGGGCAGGTAATCCCAGGTTATTATGATATTTTTCATTGATATTAGGTTTTAGTTCACATGAATAAGATTATTCACTTTGAAGTTATTTGGGCGAAGTATGCGAACAACACATTCTTTTTTCAAGATCGCACAATCTGCATTCAAAAACTATTGCATCAAGTCTAATTTCTATATCTGACATAAGATATTGCAGTGGCATATACCTTTAATAAAAATTACACTCAAGCAACTAATAACTTCTAACTGGTCCCTATTGCCATCTCTCATATGTAAAAGTACACATATTTCTCCCATCACAATTTTTGCAATTGAATAACAATGTGTCAACTACTTTGTTAAAGATTTTCGTAAAAAGATGTTATTTTTCTTCAACTGTGGTTTCTCAACTAGACATATTTATGGTTTCCTCATCGTGTTTGCGCACGACTTTGCTCCATAACTAAGTTCATATTTTTTAGTCATTTCATATCCGTTGTTGTTTCGGTGAGTTGACAAATGGAAGGTCTTCTCAACTCTATAGTCATTCATAGTAAATAGAAGGGGCCCTGAATGGAATGATGAATTTGAAATAGAATAGGGAATTTGTTTGTACGCTCAATAGAAAAGTTAATTGCATGGATAAGTTCAGAAGATTTCGCAATGTACCCGCTGTTTTTATGCTTTCTTCTCCTTGCCTCCTTTCTCATTCGTAATATATTGTCTTTTTAAGCAGTATGGCATGCTAATGTACCATGACATAGTTCATTTTTTTTTGCTACGGGCCATTAAGAAAACTCACAGCAAGTTCCTGCAGCAATGCGCTGGGTATTTTCTAGTTTGTAAAACATAAGTGTTGACACAATCTTTAGGGCATCTCTAAGGCGGATCTGTAAACCTTCTGCAACCATCCGGACCGCGCTGTCCGAACCGCGAAAGTCATCCAACGTCGAGCTGTATCGGTACGTGGGGCGGTCCGAATACGA